>NW_013669769.1:44403-48912 GCF_000517525.1 Limulus polyphemus
CTGATGTTGAAGTGTCTTTATTTATGACATATCACATGATGTGGCAGTACCCTATATTATGGTATGTTAACTGATGTTGAAGTGTCTTTATTTATGACATATCACATGATGTGGCAGTACCCTATATTATGGTATGTTAACTGATGTTGAAGTGTCTTTATTTATGACATATCATCTGATGTTGCATTACCCTATATTATGGTATGTTAAATGATGTTGAAGTGTCTTTATTTATGACATATCATATGATGTTGCATTACCCTATATTATGGTATGTTAAATGATGTTGTAGTGTCTTATATTTATGACATATCATGTGATGTGGCAGTACCCTATATTATGGCATGTTAAATGATGTTGAAGTGTCATATATATATGACATATCATATGCAGTTGCAATGCCCTATATTATGGAACATCATTTAACATACCATAATATAGGGTAATGCAACATCAGATGATATGTCATAAATAAAGACACTTCAACATCAGTTAACATAGAAGTGTCTTTATTTATGACATATCATATGATGTTGCATTACCCTATATTATGGTATGTTAAATGATGTTGAAGTGTCTTTATTTATGACATATCATATGATGTTGCATTACCCTATATTATGGTATGTTAAATGATGTTGTAGTGTCTTATATTTATGACATATCACGTGATGTGGCAGTACCCTATATCATGGTATGTTAAATGATGTTGTAGTGTACTTTGTTATGACGGTTCCACATCAGAAGATGAACATTTCTACCAAATCAAATACTTGTATCTAAAAATCATTAACTTTCACTTTTCTTTGTTTAGAAATATTTTATTAACTCTGTATATTACCAGTGGTAAGCAAGTCTGTCAGTAAGAAACATTTCTTTGAACATTTTGTTATATACATATTTATATGAAACCACAAATTATACAAAATATCCAAAAACTTTCTAAAGATAAACAATTTCTAGACAATAGGTGTGACACAAAACACAATCTATGCCTCCATTGTGATAGTTTGTTATTGCATGGGTTCTTATTTACCAGTCGACTTGTAAATGATTAACACATTCTAGGAATGTACTTTTCAAATTACCTCATAATAGAGATCTCCATGTATAGTCATCCTGGGTTTAGTCTGCCACTTGAAAAAGGCATCATGCAGTTTCTGATAATCAATATCTATCTTCCCTAATTTTGGTCGAACCTTTTCTCTCATCTTGTTTTTCAAAGTTTTCTGGTCCTCCTACAGAAGTTGTGTAATTCTACATTATCCAACTCCTCTGAATTCTTCAAAAACCCATACTTACAAACAAACTAAAAACTTTTATTACACATATCATATATTCAAGAAGGTCTTTAAATAATAGTAAAGATATTAGTGAATGAAAACTCCAACATGTAATCTGAATTTTTTTTTTAAATGTGAAGAATCAAAAAATTGCTTTCTAGAAAATATGTTAAAATTAAGCCATCAATTTTATAAAACGTTTATTTTCAGTACCTTCAATAGTTATTTTCTACAAATGCATTGGAAAACTAATGTCATAATTATATGGTTGAAATCATTTCTTAGAGAGATATTAGTTACGTTACCACTGTTAAACAAAACTTCATTGTCAATGACACATCCAGCATGGACTGTTACAATGCACAAATGTTTTTCATATGGATATCCAGAGAAATGTAATTTGTCATTTCAAAGTTTATTTAGTGTCGGCACTTATTAGGCACCTTCTTTTCAATAATAACTTCACATGAATCTGTTACCTCTTACAATACATGTGCTTATATGTATACATATACTTTACACATATATACATATTTTTTTCCCCATAGATGTAAATCATACAAATAAGCACTGAAAATCCAGTACATTTTACAAGTTATATGTTATATTAAAATTGAGTGTCTACAAGTTTTTACTATCAGATTAAAGGTTCAAATTAAACAGTCTAATACAAAAGATTACAAGTTTTAAACAATTAAGATTTACAGTTAAATACCAATGAACCAAGTAATTTGGGCTAGCTACACTAGTTATATGGTGCATTAATACATACTGTAACACAAATTGAGTAAAAGAACTACATTTCCATATTTTATGTGCTGTAGTTTACCTTCCACTCCACTTTTTCTACATTATTTTAGTTCACATATCCCCCTCCTCTGACAAAATACATTGTATATTAAATACTTATATTACTCTGCAAGTCTCTCGGGTATTACAAGAAAGACAGTGCCAACTTGTTTTATACTTTTAACTTCCTGTTAAATCAGTCACATGTTAAAAATAGAATCAGTGTGCTCATTGGTGTTTGTTAACAGCCTGATCTGCAAAAAGTGTACCCTCTTTTTTATATTTAAATGGAGTTATTCAGAGAAACAAAAATAAAATGGCAGATATGATATCAAAACAACAGACAGTCACAGACTATTTCAGGTTATAATCTGTAATAGTATTACATACCTTCTCCTGTAAAGCTTGTCTCATTTCCATAATTCCTGTACGTTTTATGAAGTCGGGCAGTTCAAAAGGTGGTTTTTCAATTCCTCTCTTTCCTTGCAAGTATTTTCTTTTAAAGCACCAATGCCGTGGAACGGGCACAGAATTTCGGGCAGCCTTTAAAAGAATATTTTTCAACATATGAAAATAAACCAATTCCAAATAAATATAAATAACAGTTACTTATTGTGATCATAACATCTTTTTCAATTCTAAGATTAGACAAAAAGAAGAAGAAATTAACTTGCCTTCAAATGTAGAAGTAACACAGGATCTTTGGCAGTAACATCGTGCATCTCCACTAACTCTGGTCTGCCAACTTTCTATACACAGATAATGGGAAAAAAACAAAAATTGCTATTAATTTAATATTTTAAAGCAATTGTTACTTTATGTGAAGTCACATGACTTCAGTGTAGGGTTGTATTTGTAAATGATCCAAAACTAGATCATTTTAAAACCTTTAACTGCCACTCTATATTCTGTGAACTTTGTATAGTAAGCCAACTCCATAAGGTCTTCTACTTTACAATGTTTCCAATTAACTAGGAGGTTTTATTAATACACTTTAAAATAAATCACCTTGATTTAGGAAGATTTTATGATTTATTATTGTTTTTTTAACAAAATATGTTTGTGTCATACTACTGGAGACTAGAAGGAGCAAATGAAATCCAGGATGATAGAGAATGGTCGAATCAAGACAAAAATTATTATAAATTCACTTTTATCAGGAATAGAGGAATAAATAGCACATAAGTAAAGTGAAAACTAAAAGATGGAAGATGAACAAATGGTTAGAAATGATGGTGACATTCATAATAAAGTTCAATAAAGAAAAAAAGTAATACTGACTAATGAAGAAATTTCCAAACTTATTTCAGAAGTGGCTACATGTAAAGACTAGTGAGGAAATAGTAGTATTCTGTTGTCCACAGTTGTGGAAAAGTGTCTTAACAAATGGCTAGTAAAAGTACAGCAACTTGAAACTCATGATTAAATGTACCTTTTATTTAATAATAATTTGACAAAACAAAATTAAAACATTTTCATTTATTATCAACAAAATGCATATCTCAATCAGTAATTCTTACTCTACCTTACCCAGTGAAAATTAATTTTGTCATTTGGATCAAAATCATAAAAAAAAAAACCTTAAATTATTTTTTATTTTGTCTTGGACAGAGTTCAGTTCTAGCAATATCACTTCACTGTGCATTTTTATGTTTTAATAATAACGTTTTAATATTTATCAAACATACACTCAGCTTAAAGCTTATTCCACTTCAATTTACTAAATACGCTTTCAATTCAACTTTGATACCCTACTGTATCACCACAAGTTTTTATTTTCTCAGTAATCAAAAACAGATTCTGGAAATAAGTTATTTTGCATTAATTTCTCAACAGTGAATTTCTACTTCAACAATATGATTTGGCTTTTACATTTTACTAGTCTTAAAAAAAAAAGACCTTTTCTTCTAAGTCAACCAAAACTTATTGTTGCATTTCTTAATTTTATATAGACAGAAGTTGTTAAGAAAAACTTACTAAAGTTACTGAATGTTTTAATTTCTCTTATAATTTGTTTATAACAAGTCATTTACCTCTCATTCTGAGCTACCATACCTAGCTTTTATGCTCACTAAATAGACTTTCCACCACTTTCTCAAGCATAAGAAAACATTTAATGTTTTAAAGTTTCTTCGATCACCTCTCTGAACTGTGCAAGTGAAAAAAACATTGTAACGCTATCTGATAAGATGTTCTTAAACTTATTATGTGACATGTAGATACCATATAGCTCCTTTTCTCATACTACATATCTCTATAAGTGCTATTTTCTGTAGCAGGCTCACTCAAGGAAGCTGTCTATTGTTTTACTTTATCCTGCACTAGCTGGAGTGAAATAAAAACTTGTTTATAACAAAGGAAACTGTGCTTCTATTTTTTTTTTTCTAACATAATAAACATTAAAAGTACAATAAAAATACATAAAGGTATCAATACT
>NW_013669769.1:49855-57965 GCF_000517525.1 Limulus polyphemus
AAGTACAATAAAAATACATAAAGGTATCAATACTGAAAAGAAAGATATAGTTTTCTCATGAAATTAGATGGGGGGGGGGTGTCCAACCCCACCCTCATGCCATTCCTCATGTCATCCTGTATCATTGCGTCAAGTTTGGTGCTGATTCATCAAGAAATGTGGAAACATATAAGGAAAAGATAACACACATATAGATGTTTATTTAAATAATTACTTTGTATGTATGTGTGTGTAACTGCTTTCTGGCTGTCACATGGAGTAGAAATGCTGCCAGATACTTTTAATCCAGTGTTATGATTGTCAGCTACAGATAGAACATGAACTGTGAAAACAGGTTTGACATTTTCAAGAAGGTTTATGTTTTCTTTGAAAGAGCTTAGATTTGCTAGTGTCGTCCCATCTTTGTCTTAGCTTCCTTAAACATACCGATTCAATATACTTATTCTTCCATCAAAAATACTGCTTCCAGTTCTCAGTTTATTATAAGTTTACTTACATTCAAACACAATTTCTTTTATTTAATTTATATGTAAATACAGTTCATTTCTTCTGCTCTTAACTAACTCAACTAAAAGTCCTTTTCAACTAAACAGTTAGCCAGTATGCAAACCATTATTCAGTTTTAAAGTGTTTATTTTCTCTCTTTCATTCCACCTACAGTATTTATTATTCCTAATTAGACCAATCCAAGTTTACTGGTTACTGTACAAAATGACATTTTTCTTACATATTCATCATATATTTATATTTTTTCCTCACCTGCTTCAGTTCTGCTATGCTCATTCTGTTCAACTTCTTCAATTTTCTTTTTGACAATTTGGGCTTGTCTTCTTCTTTTCTCTTCAAATGAAACAAGACATTATATAACTAAAACTACCACAGTGAAACAAAGCATTATATAGCTAAAACTACCATAGTGAAACAAAGCATTATATAGTTAAAACTACCACAATGAAACAAGGCATTATATAACTAAAACTACCATATATAACTAAAACTACCACAATGAAACAAGGCTTTCACTATGGTAGTTTTAGTCATATAACGCCTTGTTTCACTATAGTAGTTTTAGTTATATAATGCCTTGTTTCACTATGGTAGTTTTAGTTATGTAATGCCTTGTTTCACTATGGTAGTTTTAGTTATATAATGCCTTGTTTCACTATGGTAGTTTTAGTTATATAACCAAGGCATTATATAACTAAAACTACATAGTTTGGGAAACGCTGATCTAAAAGAAAGATATATATGATTATGTTTTTGAAATCTTAACCCTTTTACTACGCAATTAATTATCAGGCTGATTCCCATAAAGTGTCAATTATCCATCAGAAAATAAAAGTATTAATTTAATCCTTTGTATTTCTTCTTCAATGTTCAAGAAGCTGTATTTTCTATATCTGACAGTAATATTCCTTGAAAACCATATAGGATAGTGAAAAATAATGATTTAAATAAAAAAAATTGAAGAAAATTAGAAGAAAAGTGTTCTCCAGCAAATGGCATAAATATATCCAAATATTCCAGTGTGTCCCAGTAGAGGGAAACTACTTTTTGGTAGTCATGGGAAAAATTCACATTTTGCAGTAAATTGATTTAAGTGTTTATTAGGATATATCCAAACTATGCAGCAAAAGGGTTAAAAGAGTAACATTTTATATACACGGTGATAATACAAAATACTAAAAAAAGGCCTCAGTCTGATTTACAGTACAATGATACTTTATGCAATCCAAATATTCATTAATTTATAAAAAATAATAATAAACAGTAAAAAAAATTAACTACTTATGTACTGATGTGAATATATTTCTTTTTCCCACTATCTCACTACTCATGAAATTGAAATGATTAAGGTGCTGAAAGAGAAGTTCAATAGTTATTCCATTATAACTTAATTTAGGCTTCTTTTTCTTTTAAATCAAAATTAACTGATAATTTAGGACTAATTATTCAAAATCGGAAAAATAGTAAATATATTTATTATGATTTTTTTTAATCCCAAATTTGTTGGGGACACATATCTTAATTACAGCACAATATCACCAGTACTTTTTATTTATAAGTTGTGTGCTCAAGCCTAGTCAGTAAGGAATGCCAATCATGACATTTTTGTTTTCTTTGGCTTTTAATATGTAAGATTAATCCTTCACAGAGACATTCATATCACTGAAAAATACATCTTTTGTTTATTTTTTGTATGATGACTACCTATAAGAGAAGCACAAAATATAAATTTCACAAACAGTTCAATAACAGCAAATTGTACAGAAGCTGATAAAATGTTATTTCTTCATCTCTCATCATTACACTCATGTACCAAAACAAAGAAAAATAAAAATCAAAGGTAAGATAAGAAACATTTTTGTTAAACGGAAACGCAAGTAATCAATATCAATTCTTTCTTTATTTAAATGGCACTTAAAACTTAATATAAAAAAAACAAACTTACATCCATTTCATCTTCATCCCTATCATCATCAACATAAGCAGCTTTTTTGCGTTCTGCCAGTCGGCTTGCTTCTAAACTTGTAATGTCAGCTGCAGAGGCATCTTCATTCTTAGGCAGAGATTGTGCCGACTCTGGTTCACCTAATCGAAACTTTTCAAAAATCTTCACGAACAATGAATAAGTAGTATCTGAGGGATCCAGGGCTTCTTGGATATACCTTAAATTAACAGAGTCATAAATAGAAGTTTTTGAAAATAACATAACTGAACTTATATAACTACAAGTTTCTTACATTTCTTGGTTATTATTATTAACATAAGTAACGTTAAGTAAGTGGCATAACAGTGGTGCTGGAACCTGTGAGGCATTTATCCCACCAATAACTTGGCCAGTAGTTTTTTTAAAGCTTTTGAATATTTTGTTCCTGAATGATGTAATGCCCCATCATTATCACCTCACAGTATTGCCACTGTTTCCTGTCTAGGCCTGGGCGACCTGGCAGTATCCCAGACCACACACAATCATGAACGTCCCGGGAAGACATCTCCGCAAGCCCCAGCGACTGGCAACAGATAAGTTGTCTGACCCAGACACGAAGCAATGATACCAACGTCAACTAGCAAGTGCGCTCGTACTTGCTGCTCACGATACCGCCGAACAACTTTGGACAAGGATTTCCACTGCTATGCAATGGGCATGTGCAGAAGTATGTGGTAAAACATCTAATGATAATGGGAACCACTGGATCTCTCGGCGCTCTCTTGAGATTCTAGAACGTAGACGCCGGATTCCTGCGGGTTCAGAACATAATGCTACCCGACGTATGATCGGTAGGGAACTTAAGCACAGCCTTCAGGATGATCGAGAAGCTTGGTGGTCTCAAAAAGCGCAAGACATGGAAAACGCCAACAATAGCGGTAACTTTTGCAGATTATTCCAGCTGATCCGATCCACGTGACTCAGAAAGCTTGGGGTGAGCGAGACCGTCTGTGAGAAGAACGGTACTCTCATCACTAACAGAGGCCGCCGTCTGGAGCACTGGGCGGAACACTTTAAAGATCAGTTTAGCTGGCCAAGCGTGAGCGCCCCGCTGGAGACGTCTTCGCAAACGGATGTCTGGACCACCAATTTAAAACCGCCCACTGAGGAAGAAATTGTAAGCTGCATCAACTCTATAAAGCGCTTCAAGGCTGCCGGACCCGACGAGGTATCCCCAGCTCTTTTCAAAGACGGTCTGGTCATCTTAACCCCAGAACTCGTGCGCTTGTTCAAGGTAATCTGGGAGGAGGAAAGCGTTCCGGAAGCATGGGGTGACTCGATTATCATCCCAGCGTACAAGAAAGGCACGCGTGGTGATTGTGCCAACCACCGGGGCATTAGCCTTACACCAGCTATAAGCAGGCTGTTAGCCGCTCTTTTACTGCGCCGACTCACCCCAGATAGAGAAAAGGGTATAAGAGAGGAGCAAGCAGGATTCAGACCCGGTAAGGGCTGCATTGACCACATCTTCACCCTTCGACAGATCCTACAGCAGAGACATGCGTACAGACAACCGACCATCGCCGTATTCTTGGACTTCAGGGGAGCATTTGACTCGGTAGATAGACAGGCCCTTTTTGCGACACTACTGCAAAAAGGAATGCCATGCAAATACGTGAATATCATACGGGCCCTGTATGGACAAACGGTGGCCCGAGTGAGGGTGTACAACGAGCTGTCGCCTAGTTTTACAACCATGAGCGCAGTGAGGCAAGGATGCCCACTCTCCCTGTTCCTCTTCAACTTCGTAATAGATACAATCATGGAGGAGTGCAGGAAAGATTCGCCATTCTCGGATGTCCGGATTTCTTCTGAAGACACAGTTCTTGATTTAGATTATGCCGACGACATTGTTCTTCTTTTTGAATCACAGGATGCCGCTCAGCGGACCCTGGACAACCTACTGCGCATTATACCCTCCTTTGGGATGCAATTCGCTCCCTCAAAATGTAAAGTGTTACTTCAGAATATTGTTGCACTAGCGTCGCCCCTTGTGCTGGGAAACGAGGAATTGAGCGTGGTGGATCACTTCAATTACTTGGGAAGTTGCGTGAGCTTGGAGGGAAACCTGAAGCGTGAAATAGATGCGAGAATCGCGAAGGCCAGAGCAACCTTCCATGACTTGAGACATCTTTGGCGAACGATTATCGAACACCTGAAGATGTTCGAAATCTTCGACTCGAAGGGTCCAGGTCTCACAGCTGTAGAGAAGAACGGCTCTTACTGTGGTCCTGTACACACGTCCCTTAAGTTTAAGAGAAATCCCTTTGTGAGCTTGCGTGGTATTGCGGGCATAGGTTGGCACCGGAGGATCCGAAACTCCACGGTATGTGATCGTATTCTAGGACCAGAGTCCGATTTAGGAACGCTCGTGAACTTGAGCAAACTAAGATGGCTCGGACATGTATTGCATATGTCACCGAGCTGCTTCCCACATAGGACACTCTTTGCTACCCCCAATCCTAGCTGGCATAGAGTACGTGGGGGCCAGGCACTGACCTGGAGCCGTCAGACGAAAGGGCTTACAAGTAGATTAGCTTCAGTTGGCAGGGTTAGACTCCCTGGATGGGGTCCGTGCGACGCCGCAAACCAGTGGCTGTTAACGCTGCAGGATATGGCGAGAAACCAGGCTCAGTGGCGGTCGTGCTGTAGGCGTCTTATTGGTTTGTCTGCCTAATCTTGTCTGTCTGCTAAGTCCACTGGCGAGCGAGGCATGTTATGATGCGTGGCAGTGAAAGCCGCAAAAAAGCTGTCGCGCTGATGTCGCTGGACTCGCCCAGAGGACTTGTCCTGAGTGCTTGTGTATGCATGGCTTAGATGCTGTGCCCCCGCCTGTATGTGCTCCACCATTTCCGTATTCATGGCGTGTTAGATCCCACTTTTGTCCCCATTTTCTTGTAATAATAATTCATGATTGTGTGGCAGCTAAGCATCGGTAGAATTATTGATGTACTGCTGTCTATGATGATGATGATGACTAGTTTTTGACTGTATAGCATAAGTTAATTCTTTTCCTTCTGGAATTTTTTTTAGGCTTATGAAATATTCAGAGTAGTAAATAAGAATAAAGATCCAGACAATTCTGAAAGACTATTTAAATACATCTGTGTTATCCTTTTTGTGGGTTTCTCTTCAATGTGTTCACTATATTACCCAAAGTAGGTAGGGAAGGCATGTTCCACATAGACTGGTTGAATTCTGAATGAGTTTGTATCTTCAGAAGAGTCAGTATTCTGATGAGATTAATGCATTTGCAGATAATGGTAAGGAATAGCCTGAGAAAACTTAGTATTGAGAAGGTGATGGGCAGTGGGAGCAATATGAAGAATATCCATGCCATAAACCAGTGACAATTAAAATTAAACTTTTCTCAAAACAGCTTATGTCATATCAAAAACAATTTGTATGTAATAAATATTAGGAAGAAATATGTTTTTATCAGTTGTACATAGTAAATCTTTTATTCACATTTATTCCCACTTGATGTCAGGTAAACCTAGCGAAATGTTGTGAATAAAATAATAATTACTATATACAACCAATTTTAAAAAACAAAACAACAAATTCATATAAGTGTGTGTTTTTTGTTGTTGTATATTGTTTCTAGTTAGTGTTAATTTTAGTTGATTTTAAAACTTGAACATCATTAAAGTTTTTAATGAGCTTGTGTTTAGTATAAATAACTGCAAGTTAAAAATTTCAAATAATGTTTTTATATATTTTAAGACTGATAACTCTGTTATTGCTGTGTTTAGAATGTTACTGTTATGCAAATTAACACTGCAACAGCTTTGTATTTTTATTATAATGCTAAGTACTTTATCACTTTTTTTTAGTTGGGATGTTGAATTATTAACATTTGGATTGTAAAACTGTTTTTATTCTGACGAAATTGCTACCAATAATTACAGAAATTTGGTTTGGAACATGCTTTAAGAAATTTTGAAACTGTACAATTTTCCTACAGTCACAGGAATGTTAGAAATTATAAATTACTGCTTTGTTTAATACTACCATTTATTTTTTAGTTTCTGGTAAATTTACACAAGTAGTGATGTCTTTGTCCTTTTTCTTGTTTTATGCAGTATTTTATTTCAGTGGTAAGTTGGATACACCTATACAGCTGTTTGATCAACATTATCACAAATGAGTGGTTACTTACAAGTTTATGGCTTGTTGTCTTTGTTATAACTTGGTAATAGAATATTTTTAAAGTATGAATTATTTTGCAATAGTAATTTCTTTAATTTTTTTTTTAAACTGTTAACCCTGTTATGGGTTTTCCTATGGGTAGGGGTCAGAAAGCATGTCATCATGTTTGTTTTATTGAAGTATTATAAATTTATGTCAGTAACTTTGGTATCAAATTGTAGATTATAATCAATATTTTAGTATTATACATTAATTAATTTCTTAATTTAAAAATGAATGTTAGAACAAAACTCCTAAATATCTATTTTTGTGTCACTTGGTATGTGTAATGCAGCTTTGGTTCATATTAGATGTTTGATGTCCAAATACAAAGTCGATAGTTCCTTACGAAATAGAAACTCTGATTACTAATACTGACAATCTAAATGCAAAATAAAAAAAACATTCTTTTCTAGTTTCTAAAATATTATATTTAGTTAATCAAACAAGGTGGTCCTGCCCACCTCTTCCATTTTTGTAAATGCTTGTTTGCATACACCTACTTTGCTCTGACATGTTTATAACCAATCAAAATCTCAGAATTTCTGCCCATTTGGTTTTCTCAGCCTTTGCAAAGTGTTTATGCATGAAAAACAGTCCTTTGGTTGTTGACTTGAAGAGAAAATGCAAGATGAAATGGTGATCAAAAATATATTTTGAGACTGAAGTACTGCTTATTTAGTAAGCCTGGTAAATTACAGTGGAATTCTATGGTAGTGATATATTCATTTCAGATTTATTTCAAAATGCATATATAAAATCTTAAATTATGGCAAGAGAGTACAAACTTTGTAACTAGAAGAGATCTTTGTTTTCTAATTTTTTTATGGTATTGACAAAATAATGGTCCACTAGAACAAAGCTGAGAGTTGCACTTTGTAAAGACTTGTAACTGGAAACAGTAATATAAACTGCACGTGTGCTGTGAGAATGCAACTTCTGTAATGTTAGTCAAACATGGCTGAAAGGTAAAATAAATAAATATATATAATGTTACGAGATGTAAGCTAATTATAATAACCATTTGTGGTTTCATTTTTATGATTTGTAATCATTCTATAATGAAAAAAGTGTAACTTAGATCTGTTTCTTAATTTTTTCTAGTGGTTACGAGGTCAATCAAATTGACCAAACTCGTACAGAGATAAGATAGAGAAAATAAATACAGATTGTAAAGTTAAAAATCTGCAAATAGGGATCTTAAAAACTAAATAAGTAAACAAGACTGGAAATACTGTAGACACTACTTATTGAAACTACATGGCTTCATGTTGTTACCTAGAATTACATTTGGTAGAGTCAAAAAGAGGGATTTCTAGTTTGAGTAAATAATGTCTGCAGTATTTCCCTATTTGTAGGTTTTAAATTCTCAATATTTTATTTTTTTGCTGGCATATTTTTTTTATTTTTTATATATATATATATATA
>NW_013669769.1:58883-68495 GCF_000517525.1 Limulus polyphemus
AAGCATGTTATGATGCGTGGCAGTGAAAGCCGCAAGGATGCTGTCGCGCTGATGTCGCTGGACTCGCCCAGAGGACTTGTCCCGAGTGTTTGTGTATGCATGGCTTAGATGCTGTGCCCCCGCCTGTATGTGCGCCACCATTTCCGTATTCATGGCGTGTTAGATCCCACTTTTGTCCCCATTTTCTTGTAATAATAATTCATGATTGTGTGGCAGCTAAGCATCGGTAGAATTATCGATGTACTGCTGTCTATGATGATGATGATGATTGCCACTGTTAGATTGGTGTTACATTTTGAAGCAAGTCCTTGCTAATCTGTATATGTTGCATGTGCTCATTATAGGAAAAATATTATATACATGACTATGAACTCAATAGACCTAAACATTGTATAAACTGAAACATGTGTATAATACTTATACATAAGTACATTACGAAAATTGTTTCCTTACCTTAATACATTTTCTTAGGTTGGCAACACTCTACAGCTAGACATTTTTAATTCTGTATCATGCAACAGGTTTATTTTCCTGTGTGTCTATTCACTTTTGTATTGCATATTTTTCACTAATTTCATGCTTATATATCTTGAACACAATGAAATTTTTAAGTTTGTAGGAGTCAACAACTGTAAAACTGAAATGAATGCATTTTTTTTACTTTACGACTTCCAAGCATCCAAAGCCAACAAAACATAAGTATATCACCTTAAAGCTGGGTATATTTTCTTCCTAGTAATCTATTTGCTGTATAGATCTTTTTTCTTCTTTAGATGGATTGAAAGTTTCTAAATTATATTTTTTATGCCAGAAGCCTTTCTCAATTACACAACATCAAATAATCTAACTATATCATGGTTTTGTATTTTTTGTATGTTAAGTAAAAATTGCTAAGTTAATCTTATTGTTTCCCCTGCTTGTTTATTTTGTTGCCATAGCATCACTGGCAGTTCCTTTTCCCTTAATAAAAACTACCAAATCAGTACAACTTACACAGTGATACAGGGTGACATAAAAAAGTCACGAGGGGGATTGGACCTCCCCAGCTAATTTCAAGTTGATAGAATTCTAGAAAACAGTGTCTTTCCTTTCAGTATTGTTACTTTTATGTTTTTTATTGCACTTTTTATGTTTATTATGTTATGACGAAAAAATCAAAAGAACAATTTCCTATTCTTTGATACAAACAAATTTTTATTTCACCCGTCCAATGGATGGGTACTCCAGCTGGTCGTTTATAAATTACAGCTGAATAAATGCTTTCTACTTAAATTTACATAAGCATGTGTAAATAACAATTTATGTTCAATGGATATAATTATGTCTCAGCAGAAAGACATACTGTTTTTCTATTGTTTCTTCTTCTTCCAAACACTTTTCAATCAACCATCACTCCTCCATTTCTTTGCAGACTGTCTTGAAACTTGGTAGGGTTATAACTTGGCCCAATATGCACAGATACCTTTTTCATTTCGTTGATTTTGACCTTTCATAAAACAGCTTTCCTCAATTTAAATTGCCCTCTATATGTGCACATTTTTTGCTCGCCACTAACCTTTATGCTCCCACTTCCATGTGGTATAGCTACGTTGTAGCATGAAAATAAGCACATAACAACCCTCCCACAATGGAAGTGTGATACACCCTCCTAGCACAGCTGACTCCCTCTGTGCAACAGAGCCAAATCTTCACTTAAAGATTAAGCATGAAAAAAACCACTGGAAGTGGGGATGACAGGTGGGAAGTATCTATCAGAAATATATTTTGAGTGTAGGAAAATATTAACTTCCAATATGATAACTTATCTCACAAAACAACTAGAATCTTGCATTGAACCAGTGGAGGAACTGGTGTAAGAGTTACCTAGAATAGACCCCAGAAAGAGGACTCAACGAGTGTGACATCTCAACGTAGAGGAAACACACTCATAGGAGAACAAACCACATCTGAAACAGGTATACTCTTCACCTGAGATGAATGAATGTGTCATGAAATGAAAGGAAAATGTTGTACAACCAAAAAAGTGCCATTGGTGTAGAGTGGCTATGGCATGTAGGACCATAAGTGGGAAGTCAACTTCAGTCCAAAACCAGCAGCACTGAGCTTGGATCAATTGGCTCGTGGTAGGAGGAGGAGGAGGGTTGTCAACCATTTACCTCAGATCCTGAAAACACAAGGAAAGAAGTTTTTCTATTCTGAGTCCCCAAGCAATCAAGGGAACTGGCATCTAGATGATGGAGGAAGGTGGAAATGCAATATGGAGAGTCCAAAACCATGTGGCATAGAGAATATATTGTCCAGTCTGTGGTAGAAGGAGGATCCCAACCCACTCACATGTGAGGACTCATCTTGACTGGTCCAGCTTCAACCAACATCAATCTCCTGGGAACTGACATCCAGGCAGTGATAGGAAGGAGAGCTCCCAGTCAGAGGGGTGAATTGAATATTGAAATGTGATGGAAAAATCCAGTCCACACCATACATCAGATCTGAGTAGGAGGATAGTCACGCCACCTACACTGGCAGAACACCACCACTCTAATCTCAACAGAGTGGAATTGAACACACTCAGAAGGAAGCCTCCATGTTCCACCAACCCAGTGGCTGGAACCTGGTAAGGATTTCTGTACTCCACTAGAAGGAGGAGGGATGCATTGAAGAGTCCAGAGGAATGCAGCACTGGAAAAAGTTCAATGGGTGACCATGAAACCTTATATTCAAAAGCAGATCAAGCACTGATTAGTATAATCAAGGGAAGGGTAGCATTCCCCTTCTGCTTTATTCATGTTAAGCCATGAGTGTACGGTCCAGGACAAACATTATGAAGCAAAATACAATGAGGGTGAACTTACAAGCAGTGTTGTGGAACACCCCATCTGAACAGTGAACATTAACTTTAATCATTATACATTATGGATTTAACGATTGGACAGGCACAATAGCCAGAGAGCGGGATCCAAAAAATCTAAGGCCCCTGTAAGATGAAAATATACAAATAAAAGACACATATCTACCCACAAATGAACTGATGAGTGAAGGATGATGACCGGAGGTAGATGATAGCCGGCTGAGAAGGAAATAGCTGGACAAAGAAGATAATGTGACACTAATGTATGAGCAGTCTACATGCTGGCCTGAACAATCTTCCCCAAAGGATGAAGAAAATGAGTAGCCAAAGACACAGTGAGGAGACACGGAAAGGTGACAGGAGTCAGGAGGAATAGGCCATACATAAAATTTTCTGAAACAACCAAACAGAATAATAGGAGAAATTCACGGGAAACTGAATGATTGCAATGTATAAACAATCTAAAACTGGAACCACAGGAGGGAGCTGTGTAAGCCACAAAACACCACAGAGCCCCGATCAAACAGAAGAAATGGCCGTTACGTGAATACAATCGGAAAAAAAAATAAGAAAGGTAACAGTATCCTCATGTGCAGCAAAGATTATAGAAAAGAAGGTATGAAGGAGAGATGTAAAAGTCAAATGAAAACAGGAAAACTGTACTTGTGAAAAGTGCACAGATGGTATCAGGGTCCAAACTCCAAAGGGGAGAGGGCGAAATCAATTGTTGCATGACAAGAAAAAAAAATATGCCAAACAAAGGTATGCAAAAGAGGAAGTACAAAATAATCTGTGGTAGGTGCATCAGGGAAGGAGATGGGTCATAAGACATGGGAGACAATGACAAAATAGAATATACCTGTAAAATTAACTCCCAAAAAGGAGAAGGTTGCAGCTTATCTGGTGGCTCATAATGAGACTGCATGGCAAGGAAAGGGAGAGAAAAGAGAGCTGTCCAAATCCTCATCATCCTGTCCAAACATCCCCAAGAAGAATAGAAATGAAGGAAGCTATCTTCCAGTGCACAAAGGCCGAAACTTTGTCAGCCAATAACGTTGGACCTGAAGCCATGGTTGTTGGTCACTGATAGTGTCTGTAGCTGTAGTGGTAGTGACTTGAAACTGTGAATTCATGATAAGTCATTCACGTGGAAGAAAACTTTATAGAAATTAGACAAAGTGAAATCAAGGTTAAGCAGTAATAAAAGCACATGAAAAAGATGATAAACAAAATAAAAAATTTTAAAACTCAAAAATGTAAAGCAAAGTTTAAAAAAAAAATAAAGAAGAGGTGACTGATCACTGTCATGCCAAATCAAAAGATGAAGATTGGGTTCTACTACATAAAGGTAGTCAGTTACATGAAGAGGGTGTGTCACACTCCTACTGGTGGAGGGATTTCACATACTAATTTGCATGCTACAATGCAGGTATACCACGTGGAAGTAAGTGGGAGCATAACAGCTAGCAGCAGACGAAAAATTTGTGAATATATAGGACAGTTTAAATCACGGAAATATGTTTTGTCAAAGAGGTAAGTTATCATATTAGAACTTTGGGGGTTTCAGTCAATTACTTAGCCTCATTTTGATTAAGTTACATGGAATTTGGTACAATGATACTTTTCTACATGTAACACATACTGACAAGCAAAAATGTTGGACTTGCCCATTTTTCTGGTGTCAAAATTGGCCATGTTGGGATTGCATGACAGAGACATGTTGCATTTCATTTGCCCACAAATGTTGGCCTTTTTAATTTATTCCTAAATTATCTGTGTTTCAAATAGTTTCATTTATGAGTTGTTAATTTTATATGAATGAAAATTTTGAAGTTGAAAAGAGTAAAAATCACTTCAGTTGTTGTGTCCATCTCTCTCTTTGTCAATTGTTCAACATACAAAACATTAATTATTTTTCTAAACAAATTTAAGTAACTTAATGCCAAGTAAACATTTTCTCTTAGATCTAAATTAGTACTATTTTCAAAGACTGTTGTTACCTCAACAAAAAACTTACTCAATATCAACATCTATATCATCCTTTACATAATTTTTCCTCTCCAGATTTTCTTCATTTTTTTTTCTCTCTACTTGTTGCTGCTGTCGTCTCTGTCGAGCAGTTTTCTTTTTCTTTTTACGCCTCTTATTTTTGGACTAGAAAACAATGCATTTTTAATACTTAACTCAATTTGTTCATTCAACCACAATAAAATCTGCCAAAAACATACAGTACCTTTGTTAAATCTTCCTCAAAATAAAATGTACCTTTATTAAACTTGAAATATGAAAATTTTCCTATTTAATTCAAAATAATGTATCACATAAATAAAATGCATGTATAAAACAACAAACATTATTGAATAAAGCACTGCACCTATTATTCTTCAAGTTATACAAGTTACTACAATTTTCTGTAATATATTCAGTAGCTAATACTGAGTCACTAAAACAATAAAACTTTTTCTTACAGTGAAATAGTGGTACAAAAGAACATACAGACCTCTCGAGATTGAACCTGCATTTCTTCTTCATCTTCTCCACCTTCTCCCTCTTCATCTTCATCCATGGCTACAAGAGGTCGAGGAGGAAGTGGTGGTGGCGGAAGAGGAGAAGATTCTAAAGAAAAAAAACTTTTCAGTTTCTTTCTACCAGATATACAAATCAGTGTTGAAGTGAAAATATAAAAATTAAAAATGTAATGCCATAGTTTTTGACTTAATCTTGCTGAATCCAAGCAGCACTAAGTTTAAATAAACTTATATGATCACTGATTTTGTTAAACAAAAGTGGTTTTGCACAATTCTCAAACTTACAGTTAGCAAAATGTTACAGTAAAATCTAAATACAGGTAGAAGTAATTTAGAAATGTATATAATTAAAAATTAAAGGATGAAAGCATATCAAATTTTTACAGAACTCAATCAGTAAGAGATTTCATATGAAAAAACAGCAATGTATACAGCATATGCAGATTAGGTAATCCACAGGTTAACTGAAGATGTAAAAAAATGAACAGTACAAAACACAGACCTAAATGTTTCCATATGTTGGAAAAAAATCTCAAAAAAAATAAAAAACCACTACAAATATCGTGCCTTATAATATTTCTTTTTTCTAGGTCCTTGCTCTATCTTTCATCTATTTTAACTATTATAATCAAAAACTTATCCAAGAGAACAGTCACTTAGTTGACCTAAAATTCACTTTTCCAATTTTATTTTTGAATCAAGCTTATGAATGTATCTGGCATTTTTATCTTACAAAAGAATTTACATATTTCTAAACCCATACTTTTCATTTGAAAAAATTTATTGAACAATAATAATGTGTAGTAAAAAAAGGGTCTACAATTCCATATATTATTATTGCCAACTATGTTTAATGAAAACATGGAAAACCATAGAAAGAAAATGCAGAATTTATAACAGAACTAATTACCATACACAAAAATTCTCATAAATAATAACCGAAGAACTTAAGTGTATAAGAAAACTAATTATGTTTCAAAAACAAAATAAGAGTCTAATTAACTGCAGGTATATATTTACAAAGCTTCCTTATTTTAAGCCAAGCATTTTACAAAAATAAGATCTTTTTAAATTTCAAGAATTTTTGTTTATGAGACAGCAAGAGTGAAAAACCAACCTAAGAAAAAAAAATTATGTAAAATATTTCTTGTAGATCAATTACCTTGAAACTTAGCCTAAAGGAGAATGGAGCCTATTATATCTAAATCAAATTATAGCTGCAAACAACAAGATGAAAAACTTTCACAACACATTCTTTAAATTTGAATGAAAACTTGTCATGGCTAACAGACTACAAATAGTAGAAGCCAAGTATCCACTGAAAAAGCACAAAAAGTTCCTGTATACAAATACAATTTTTTTCTTTCTGTTTTTGTAAAAACAAGGTTTTTTCTTTGTTTTTTTTTAAACTGAAGTTTCCAAACAAAACTGAGGCATGTATCTATATATTAAGAATTTGCATGACATCAGGTAACAGTAAAAGGAGATAGAACACAAGAAATAGTACAAGAAGAGAGAAATGCAGCTTTGTAAAGATGCTACAAAGGCATTAAGTTTGGGTTTTAAAAACTTATTATACTCTGAATTTATGTTCCAAGTTTTATAATTTCAGTAGAAACTGTGAAAAGACAAAGCTACTAGAATATAGCTTCCATTCCAGACATTAAAATATGCTAATAAACAATTTTTAAGGTGAAAGCAGCATATGAAAGATCACTTTAGCTTTTAATCAGTAAGTTTAATGTTTGCTAAGCATAAAAAAGATCAAAATGATAAAACATGGTGTAATTTACATAAAACTTTTAATCAGCAGGAGAAACACCTAAAGAGTACAAAAAAATAGCAGGAACAATAAGTGAAAGATACAATGGAAATTTCTTACAAATGTAATGGAGATTATCTATGAAAGTGTTAGAAAGACAAATGAAATGCAAGTATTTTTTCCTTTAACAAGAGAGAATCGTCTATAGCCACAGCACTTAAAATTCTTTTAGGCAGGATTAGAGTAAATTAATCTGCGAAACATTTTTTTCCCCTTTATATTAGCTATATTTTTGCATGCCAGCAATATCAAGTGTGGGGCACGTGTACACCCAATTCGACTTTATTACTCATTAGGATCTCTCTTTGAATTTCTTTAAGGCAGGATTAAAATAAATTAATCTATAAGACCTTGGCCATGGTCAAATACATCAATTGAAAGGGCTTAGACCTCCTGAGACCAAAACTGTAATTAGATCTCAAATCTGTCAAGAGATGACGGAGGTATGAGCTAAAAGTTTGTACTTGGAAAAAAATAAAATAATTCAGAGCAATTCTATGAGCCACTGTTCCATGGATGAAAAATTAATTTACAAAGCCAAACACTTTTCACAACTTCGCCAAATAATAAGATAACCTATATTTTCTACTTGTTTATTTCCTAAGAATCTGGTATCAGAGACAAGTAAGAAAAAAAAAAAAGGAAAACAATTTAATAGTATGAAACAACTTTTAAAAACTTTTACACTTACCTGGCTCTACTACAGCATCAGGATCTAAGCCCAACTGCTGGGCTCTCTCTTCTTTGAAAGCCAACACTTTCTCTAGAGCTTGTGGGAGCTTAATTTCTTTTGAGGAATCATCTTGAGATGCTGACTGTCCAACTGTATCTACACTAGTCTGGAGATAACATTTTTATGATAAAAATCTGACTGTTCTCTTCAAATTAAAAAAATCCTTTATTGCTGCAAAAGTCTTTCAAGATCCACATCTTTCAAACAAACAATTAAAAGGAGTATTCAAAAGTTAAGAAATTTTATATTGAACATCAAGATACACACACAACAGTGTCCATAATAAATAATATCTCACCAAGATATTTTTATTTTCCCTTTTTCTGCTTGATTATAAGAAAATATGCCTATTCATAATACATATTTAAAATTTTTACTATAGTGTCTAAAAATATCAACAACTAATAGATGACTCCTGATTTATCCTGTACATTTTTATAAAAGAATGTTTTGCCTGAGAATCCTGTGAGTGTGCTTAATATTAAATAAATATGTTCTATCATCATTAATCAGCCATGTGAAGAAGTAATTTAAAATTTCATATCAGATAAAGTTTGATTTAATAGTACTATTTTTTCATTTTTTGATTGCTGTATAACTTGCAGAACAAAATCAGCACAAAAACTGAAACTGATTTTGATACAAATTCATTGTCAAAAATGATCTATTTAACTAATGGTTGATTATATTTTTTGGTGTAAACATGGCCAAAAACTCAGAAATTTCAGCAAAAACAACTACCAGAAGTACTTTAATAAAAGCATTAATAAACAAAATGCATAATATGCATGAAAACTACAACAAGCACAAAACAAAATGGTTATGAGGTCGGTGCCTGTGACCAAGCCCGTGCTGAGAGAGTTAATAGCTATTGTCAATTAAACTTTTCATTCAGTATTAAATCCATCAAGCACTTCATTCAAAACAGCCTACAACAAAGTATATCTTAAATACAATAAATGCACTCTTCGTCCTAGAAACCCATACTGGACCAGATTAAAGAAAATAACAAAATTTAATCATGGTCTTTGAGATTTTCTTCCTAAATCTCTGGCAAGGAAGAAAAATCTTAGAAGGTTTGATCTCTTTATAACCTGAACTCTGTAAAAGATAGATCTATCACCACTTGTTTACTGAATCACAGCAATTACCTTGTGGCATTTATGTTTGGCCAAAATATTATTTTAAATCTACGAGTCAACCAAAAACAAAAAAATTTAATCACGTTCAATATAGACACTCTTTCCTAAAATATCACATCATTTTCTTTTGGCAATTTCCTGAACAAGGTGTTGTTTTAGTCTCATATGTGAAGAGACCATTTGGAAAACATTAACAGACAAATTGCAAATCTTAAGACTAATAATATATCTGTGAGCTTCTTTTGACAGGAAGTTTACCTTTTTCTCATTACTTCAGAAACAAAATGAACAGTAACTGGCATTTGCTTCAACCAATTCATCGTTAATGTAATTCATCATTACTAGCACTTGCCTCAATAAAATATAGATTACTGTTTCTCTTTAGAAGGTCTCCTTCAAGTAAACACAATTTTATTGTTTATTTCTTTATATAGTTCATCTTTATTATATATATATATATATATATATATATATATATATATATATTCTCTACTTATATATATATATAATATAGTAATAATCTATATATACTAATATAG
>NW_013669769.1:68533-72418 GCF_000517525.1 Limulus polyphemus
AACTTTCTTCACTTTTGATATTAATCATTAAATTCTGGTATTAAAATCTCTAATATCTAAATTGACTTGGTGATGTGGAACCATTCAGACAAATAAAGATTCAATAGTAATCAAGTAAAAATGCTAACAAAATCATTTTTAAGTTTCTAAACCCACAAAGCCTGTAATTCCCTGTAGTTATCGTAAATCCCTAATTGTTAGGAAATGACTACCATGTATTTAAAATGAAGTTGGATGAATATCCATAATCTACTACAATTTCAATATGTTCCCACAATGTTGCATTTAAATCTGCTTAGATCAAGCCTTTAAAAATGTATGTTTTGTGTATCTACAGTTTCAACCTCAATAGCTAGATTCCAATGTTAAAACATGTGCATGAAAAGTTAGCTAAAGATGGCTGATAACTTGTTATTCAATACCCATCTAATAGTCTTGTGTACAGATGCTTCTGATTTTAAGTTTTGAATGCAGAAGTTATTCTAAAATTTAAATTAATCACTTCACTAATAACTGTGATAATTCTTATAATAAAATTTCTAATACCAATAATTAATAAAATTTTAAGTTTCCCTATCAATATAGTGGGGAATATTAAATATATAAAACTATAAATATCATATTAAAAGGTCTGTCATAGTAACTCAGATATGTATCATACTAGATGAAACAGTACCCTATCTCCTTGATAAAGATGTTTAATGTCATACTGATATACTTAATCGAACAAAATATGTAAGAACATTAGCTTTCTTTGAATATACTTACATTTGTTGTAGACTGGGTAGTAGGAGTTTTTTCTGTCTGTGGTGGTGTCCTAGAAATGACTCTTATTTGAATATTATTCTGCACTCCTTGGTAGTTTGACATAGTGCTGGGTGGAGGTGGAGCTACTGGACGCGTAACAGGAGGTGGAGGATGAATGGTAGGAGGTTGTGGCCCCATCATGGGTGGCGGGGCACCCATAGATGTTGGAGGAAAAGACGTAGGAGGACGTATTCCAGGTGGAGCTATACTCATGCTTGGAGGAAGGGATGTTGGCATCATCATATGTGGCCGAGCTGTAGTGACGGGAATACTTGTACCAGTTGGCTGTGGTGGAGGGATATGGGCCACTTGATTCATGGAGGGGACAGGAGGAGGCATAGGGGCAGGGACAGAAGGAGGAGGGTGTGCCATGCTGGTGTGAACAATGTGATGAACAGTAGAGGTGGTCACTGGCATACCAACACCAAAAGTGGTGTGTGGTGGAGGTGGAGGTCCAGGTAATGGTATTGGTACTGTAGATGCCACAACAGGTGGTGGGCCTGGAGGTAAATGTACTGTTGTAATGACCTATGTACAAAAAGAAAACAGTTACATTTAAAGACAGATAATAAACAGATAAACAAAAGTATAAAAAGAGTTATAATTCAGATACACAGAATAGTATTCTAGTTTTTAAAGAAAGAACAAGCTGTGTTATTGGTATTGCCTACAGTTATCAAATATCACATGGTTAAATCTACTAGTTCAACTGCATTACTTAATGTTGCTCTTAAAAGAAACAAATATATAGATAGATATGCTCATTTATTTTTGAAGTTGCACAACAAAATATAAACAACTAAAATATATCATGAGCATTTTCTGGAACATAATGCACACAATAAAGGAATTTATGAAACAACATGAAAAATTATCATAAAATATTTTGCTCAGCAAGTTAATTATCTACATGGAAACAAATAATACACAAAAGCAAAAACACATCGTGTTTAAGTCGCAAACACAAAATATTTATTTTTATCCTCCTTAAACATCAGTTGTGAAACAATGGCCGAATGACTGAATAAAAGTTACATAAATAAAATACATACTATTCTGCTTAAAATTGAATAAGTGGAAAGATATGCAGCAAAAAATCTTTCAATATCACGTTACCTCAAAGAACATGAAGTAATCGAACAATAATGCTTCGTTTCACTAAATCATCTAACACTGCTTTGCGAGTGTTATTTAAAGTATATTCTTCATATGTTGGAAGTACACAAAATAAAATCTAAAACATGAAATACTTTATGTAAATTGGATTCTCTACCGAATTTAGTACACTAATATGTATCGTACAATGATGAATAAAATGTTAAATTTTAAAAAGGGAAAAAATCGTTGTGTTTCTACAGTAACAGAAAAACTTACAAAGAATTAATTAACAACTGGTAAGGTAGATACAAGTAGATGAAAGTCAATTATAATGATGCCAGGTATTCATCCCCATTCCCTTGTACATCGTATACAAATGAAAAAAATTGGCTAAAACAATATAAATGTGACTAAACATACTTTGTAAGCCTTTAGCCAAAATAATATAAAAATTAAGTCTGTTTAAAATTTTTAGTATGAAAATTACATAATAACACACGTATTACTCAAATCATTAAGCACTGTGGAAAAAACATGGTATCTCACTGTCCAATATTCAGATTGTTTTTATGTTATTATGCTTTTGGAAAATCACTAACTGTAGCACATAATCTGTGGCTACATACACTGTCACCATGTCTTCGATTTCTCCTTTCATTATATAATGTATACACTTTGTGTCTTAGAGTTACAAACATATACTATTTACAGCTAACATTTCTATATTATGCGTGTTTAATACATTATAATGCCTAAAACTTAAATCATTTGCTCTCTTGTGAACCAATACAAAAATCCAAAATAATAATAGAGAAAAGAACTGAAAATGTTCTTATTAAAAAGCTGCTTTTCATATTATTAAAGGTCAAACCTTGACACCACAAAAAATAGAGAACTGAATCATTATTTTACATCAAACATACTAAAATATAAAAAATACAAACTAGAAGTTAGAGTTACCTGCTGTTGTTGTTGTTTGCTGTCTTCTTCACGACGTTTTTCCAAGAGTGCCTGTTGCTGCAGAAGAAACAATTCTTCTTCCTTTTTCTTCTCCTCCATCAACCTTTGCTGTTCTTCCAGCATCTAAAAAAAATCGCCAAGCAAAATTTATCAGAAGGGAATATACACTACATTAAAATGTACTTTAAGCAGGATTTAATCCAGGACTTAGACTGAGACATGTGGAAATAATTCTGGACAGTTTAATAAGAGATACAGCAAACAAAATTAAACATTTAAATCATTAAAATAAAGCCAAAACGAGATTAATAAACAATATTTCCAAATCTCTCTGTTTGTTTGTCCTTTTTTGTTACATGTATGGCCTAGGATGATTCAAAAATTACAGTTTATATGAAACTGAAGTTCAAATGCAAAATTTGTTGATCCAATTTCTAAAACAAAAAATAGGCCTGGATTACAATATGAAAGGAAATAGTCAATCTGGATATTTCTGCAAAGCTACACAAGGATTATCTGCTCTACCTGTTCCCAATTTTGAACTTGCAGATTTGAAGGAATGCAACTAGTTGACAGCACCCAAGGTACTCAAATAGTGGGATTTAACAATCACTCTTATAATGCACGCTTGGCCCCAAAGTATGGAGCATGATTCATTGTTTTTCTTCAGCAACAGGACATAAATGATGGACCTTCAGATCCACAGTAGCATGCTCACAAGTAGGTCACACATGGCCCAATAAAAAAAAAAGTTAAAAATAAACCATAAACACTTTTATAATTTATTTAACCCCTTACACGTGGGTCACAGGTCAAAGGTCATGTCAAGTTTGTTAACTCACATTCAAAATTTTATTGAACTACTATTTTATGAATTTATGCCATTAAGTTTGGTATTAAACTGTAGATTATAATTTAAATTTTAGTATTACATATTATTTAATTTCTTAATTTAAAAGTAAATATTAAAAACACATATGAACATCAATTTTTGTGTGCAACGTGGTATGCTGAATGCAG
>NW_013669769.1:72428-82842 GCF_000517525.1 Limulus polyphemus
TGTGGCTTTTTCAGCCATTTTTAAATATAACAGCATCATCTCTTTCTTTCGAGACAAAACCTTCGTGCTGGTAAGTTGAGTCTTTAGCCTGTTCGAAAATTTCATATTGTTTTAGGCCCAAGTACAGCTTAATTACTAAACTTGATAAATTATAATGGAATTCTATGGTATTGATATAGTAATCTATAATTTTTTGGTTATTCAAATGTATATATATAAAAACCAAAAAATAATTATTTCATTTCACATTCTCCACGTGCAAAATTTCTTAAGGTTTAGCAACATACGACAAGCATCAACTGAGTACAAAGGTTGGAACTAGAAGAGATAATTGTTTGCTTTACTCCTTTATTTACTTTTCTATGTTTTAAGAAAAATAAGTTTAAGAAGTATAATGTATAATAATTGAAAGGTGACTGTATTTTACAAAATACTAGTCCACTAAACACAGCTAAGACAGATCACTTTGTAGAGACTAAAAATCAGTTATATTTTATTGGATACACTAACATGAGTGCACATGCGCCACATCATTGTAACTTCTGTATTGTTAACCAGGCATGGCTGAAAGATCAATATAACAAAAATAATAAATATATAAATATGTATAATGTTATGAGATTTAAGCTATTTAGTCTACACATTTATGTTTTCATGTTATAATCGGTAGTCATTCTAGAACGTAAAAGGCATAATTTAAATTTATTTCCTTTTTTTTTAAGGTGGTTATGAGATCAGTGAAATTGACCAAACAGGTATTTGTTAGTGAAAATAATAGATAATATATAAAGTTTTTTTATTAAGAAACATTTGATAACTATCTGAACATTATGAGGATTTTACCTGTGAAATTTGAAAGTTTTCTGATGAATAAAAACATTTTTAATCTTAAAATGAAAATTTACTGTGCATGTTGGATAGGGGATATGCAAAAAGAAAAAAGGCATGAGAAAAACATTGCTTTAGAAAAACGTTCTCAGGTTTATGTAAGGAATGCTGTTGGTTCCTAAAAATATTTTGAGAGACAGCTAATTTTCAGAATAACAAGAAAATTCAAAATCAAGCATGGTCAGTAACTAACATCAAAATAACCAAATAGAGCTTGTGATTTAATCCCATATATTTGAAGTATTATTATTGCTTTCAAGTTTACCATTTCATTACTTTTCACAAAACAAATTTAATACACTAAACTGATCCATAATGGTAAGCCTATTGAACTTTTTACTCAATCTCTCAATTATAATTTGAGATTTTACACAATTTCATAAATTTACTCTAAAACTTAATGTATAAGCCACATGGAAACTGACTTCAAAATAATAATAGCAGCTCACAATCATTTGGGAAACAGTTTTCATTGTGTATGTTACTAACAAAATACAAATTAACTACAAAAATGGTTATGCTATTAATGATGATTTATGGAAAAATTGCTCACAATTTAATTAAATCATAGATTTAGACAAATTTTTTCATGCAACACAATTAGCTTCATCAGTATTGTTAGGACCATCTTTACTTGACCAGTAAATTTCAAATACCAGGACAAGATACAAAACATAATCCAAACATTTATCATTATTAAATACAAAAAAAAGGGATTTACTTAGAATAAGCTTTAAGATGGATGGTCAGGGAATATTTTTGGACCAAAAAAAAAAGTCTGAACTCTCCCCTACATGCAGTAAGTTTGTAGATTTACCTATCAGAAAAAAATATATATCTGTCATGACATTCTAAACATAGTTTCTCATGGTGACATCTAAAGCTACCCATTCAAAACCTTAAGCAAAACAGATGATATTGAAACAAATAAATTAGAAAACTTTAAAGTTCATTCCTTCAGCATAAACAATGAAAGTATAAACAATAACTTCTATCTAATACATCTGATTTGTGTCCCTATAAAACCACAAATAAGGTTTTAACCTATATTCATCTCAATAATAACGATGCAATGTACAACTGCATAATCAGCAAACACTTCTATTGGCAATTATAATATATGAATAAAATGTAATTTCATGAAACAACTCTGTACATAGATGATTTTCATGAATATATGTTCTTAAAAAATTAATCTGTAATTGAAGTCAAACTATGAATTATACATGGTTACCAGTGTTTTGGTTAACTGGAAATACTGGCCAGAGACTGCTTCAAAAACTAGTTCACCATCAGAGACAGAAGTCTGTCTGACTGGCTGCAAAACCTCTGTGAAAGGCAGCTATCTTGGTGTATACATATTAAGTCAGTCTTAATTTCTAAAAAAAATATTCATAAAATTCCCAAGCTTCATTTTTCTGACATGTGATGTGTCTGAGCTCACATTTCTCTACTTATGAATTTCCTAGTATCAAAAATAGGCTGCTGTACTTTCCAACAAATTAGAAATACAAACTTTTTTATGGCTGATGGACATAGTTATAACTAATAGAAATAGCAGATTCTCCTCTACATAAACCTTGCAGGTCACTGTTTAGTTATCACACCATTAGTCAGCAGAATTGACTGGTATATGGTAATCATATTTTGGTGCTTTGAATACTACAGGAATTTTGAACAACTATTTATAACTTACTTAGAAAGCCAGGTAGATTACAGCAGTTTTGAGGCATTCTGTTCTAGGGACTGATAATTTCTTTGTGTTCTAAGGTGAATATATGAAAGCTACATGAATTATTTTCAGACATCCCAATTTGTGAGACTCAACAAGAGTTACGGAAGAATGTTTACAATTTTTACTCAAGAGCAAGTGAGCTCAATTATCCATGAGTACTATAAATCTTTTTTTTATGTACATAGTTTATTTAATATCATGTGATTTTTAATAAAGTAAATAACATGTAAAAATTAGAAATTTCTCAACTTACCTAAAAAAAAAAAAAAAAATCTTCGGTAAAATAAAGCATCTGAAATTTCATGAGCTCTAGATCTCTGTGGAACATTATACCCACCTATCACATGATTTTTATGTTAGTCCTATAAGGAAACAGTTAATGGGCTCCTGCAGTGATTTATTCCTTTTGATGCAAGGATTAATTCTCCAATGGATACAAAGTAAAGAGCAATACAACCATAAAATTGAAAGGAAATGCCCATGTGAAAAAACTTTTGATATTCATTTAAGAGGTTTTAGATGTTTTTGCAAATGGAAACTAAAACTCTGAAATGAAAAGAAGTAAATTCAATCTTAGGATGAAAATCACTTTTTATTCAGACTGACTCAGTAATGGCTTTGTAAATTCACAGACAAGCCATTAGTAAAAATATTTTATTTTTAAAAATTAGATTTTTTTACATACAACAGACTTGTAATGTTTAATAAAAGCTCATCAAATATGGTGAAGGTGCAGAATTATAGTGAACACTAGTATGTATAGCTTCACAGATACAGGTCAGTTAAGTTGGCCAAACCCATGATCAGATAGTTAATTAAAAACTAGCTTTACTATGTTAAAGCATTTTTTTTTACCATAAGTACATTAATTAATATTATAATTATTAAGAGAGAACAGATATATCAACTTCCCAATTTACTACTACATTAAGATCACACAAACAATAGATGTTTTTGGTGTAATACTGGCGATCTTGGAAATAACAGATTCCTTAAACAAGCAAAATCCCAATGCATTACTGAATCACAGTCTATACACAAAAGAGTCAAAGTTTGTTTCTGCCTGTTAGGCATATTTATGCAACAGTTTTACTGAATAGGCTATTATTGTTATTTCTTAAAAACAGTTCACACAAACCTTCTGTTGATGTTCACCCATAATCTTCTGCTGCTGTTCTTGTTCAGCAAGAAGTCGTTGTTGTTGCTCAACTAGTATTCGCTGCTGCTGTTCAGCTAACAACTCCTTTTGCTTCTCAACAGTCAACAATTCCTGCTGCTGCTGAGCTTTCTGAATTAGCTCATGTTCTTTACGAACTTTCTCTTCTTCCAATAATCTTATCTGTTCTAAGCCTAAAGCTTCTTTTTGTTGTTCAAACAATATCTGTAACAATGTATTACAGAAAAATTACAAAATCAAGCATATATTTAATTGGGAATATGGTAAATTATCTAAAATGTCATACACTAAATATTTATAAGGTAAATAAATGAATCACAATACCCTTTCTTTCTTTTCTTCATTATTTCCATTATCATCTTTGAAATCTCCACCTTCTCCACTTTTGCTTGATCCCTTATGAATTTCAACCTATATCAAAAAGAAATAGTTTATTGCTTTTGACATGTTTATCTTCACTACAAAATTTATTGTGTTATTGCTTTATTAATCAATTTTAAAGATCTACCACTCTCAAAGCATTAAACCTGCGAGACATAGTAGAACCAATAAAATCTTCACATCCTACCCTAACTAATTTTTTGTTGTAGCATTTTATAATAAACAGGGTGCCTATAAACTATCATTTAGAGTAGAAAATAATACACAATTATATATATGATATACACGTGGGGTAATACACCTCGTATTTATGAATGACACTGAAATATAGTAAAAGCTTACTGTGAGGAGGAGAGACCATTTCTACTGACAACAATGCTGTAAACAACCTTTTTCAGTTTAGTATCACATTTAACTATCTGTTGTTTACTTATTTAATTACAATTATTCATAAACTGGCAATATTTCTAAAATTTCTATGGTTCTATAGTTAGTCGTAACCTGTTAACACAAATATGACTATAAATGTTATTTAAGTCTGCTTACAGCTAGTCTGCAGCCATTTTATAAACTTCCATTTCATTTAAAAGCTGACATTGCAAAAGTTTTAGAAATATGGTCATTAATCCTACAGTGTAACAGCAAGCTATAATAAGTGCAGTGGTCATTAATTTCCAAAAGAATGCCATTCACAGAAAACTGGAATTTGCAAACAAGAGATGGGACAATACCAAAATACAAAGCTATGGCAACTAAATATTCATAATAATTTGTTTCCTAGGTATTTAACATAATATTATAGTGGACTATGTGCACACACTTAGCCAGCTTATAGTTACAGTTATCAGCAACAACAGAAGAGTTAGAAAATAAAAATATTAGGATGATCACTTCTATCAAATATGAACTGGTAACAAGTTCTTCTAAACTGAAATAATGAAAGTTATAATTTTCCTTAATGAAAATGTATTTCTGATAAGCACTTCCCTCAGATAACATGATTGTATTTTCTCATTTTGTGCTGCCCTCTATATGCAAACTTTTTCAGAAATGCATGCCACAAACTTTCATCCTTCCTCAGTTGGAATCCAAAGTTCCAACATGTCTCTCATGAAAATCATCATGCATCACCTCTCCACCAATAGGAGAGCACTACTATCACATGATGCATGTTACTCCCTCTACGCACCACTACCGAACTATCACTTCAAAGTCTGGCAGAAGATGCGAGCTACGTAAGATTGTGGGAAGGATGGTTGGGAAGTGTGAGTGGAGGGAAATAGCTATCAGAAATAAATTTTCATTTAGGAAAATTATAACTTCCGATAAGTTACTCTCCCTCCACTCACAAGATTAGCTTGAATACCACAATGAAATTGAGGAGGGACCGGTGGATGGAGAAGCAAAGGCGTATCCCCCAGGAAGCATCCGGAGGACACCCCCACAATGAAAGGAACAGATCAGATGATCTGAGGAGGGGTATCACACCACATCTGAACCAGGTATCTCTTCCCCAGGAAAATCAACATGATCAGGAGGACCATACACAGCAGAACATTAAAGGGAGCACATCTGCATGGAAGAGGATAGTTTAGCAATGTGGTCTTAAACAGAAACCAGAATCACTCAATCCTGCAATGGAAAGAGGGCATGTGAGGATGTGTCCCATGGTGTAGAGTAGCTAGGACACGATGGACCGTACTCGGTAAGTCAACTACATCCATAATCTCACTCGCTGGGTACCAGCATCCTCGCGAAGGTAGAACAAGGATCATACCATCTTCACTTCAAGTCCCAGAGTCAAGAGAGAACCTAATACTCTACTCCAGGAACTCACATGGGTAGCCTAATGCCAGGGATCGAGTAATGTGTCCAATGGAATCAGATGGAAGCCCATCGCATGCACTCAATGCCTGCGACCGTGAAACCAGCCCAAAACAGCCCCAAGTCAGTAACAACCTCATCACTTAGTGAGGGAAAACCCAGAATAGAAGAGGAAACTGCTGACATAGACCTTCTGCGACCCACAACACACAAGACAAGTTGGCAGTGGATCTAAACCCAAAACTTGTGTGAGGACTTATGTGATTGGTTGACCTGATATCTAAAACCTCACTCGGTGGGTACTGACATCCATGCGAGGGAAGGAGGAGGGAACCTAATCCGAGAGGTGAACTGCATTTGGGCATCTCAACTCCGGGAAATTGTTACTCATCCGGAGGATCTTGTAACTCCCTCTCCACCAGCAGAACACCACTGCTCTACTCTGAGCTGAATGGTTATAGTTATCTTTGTGGAACCCATCCAGCAGGTTGCCACCATTGTCAACCACCCCAGCAACTTGTAAGTGGTAAGGACTCCTCTACTCCACTGAAAGAAAGAGGGAAAAATGCAGTGGAGAGTCTGGAGAGACTGCAACACCTGAGATAATGCAATGAGTGATCACAAAACCCTATATTAAAAAGCAGACCACACTGATTTATTCAATATAGGCATGGCAGGGACAGGCAGCAATCCCCTTCTGCTTTACCCATGACATCCATGTGTGGTACAGTCTAGGATGGGCATATTATGAAGGAATTATCACAAGGAATGTACACTCTAGTGATTTTGTGAAACACTCCATCTCAAGAGTGAGCATACATAGCCATGGAAAATGTATAAGAACCAACATGGCTTACAGTGCAGATTTGATATCAAGATGTCTACGAATGGTTATGGCCATCTAAGTGGAACCCATTCCAAGTACAGACAGAATACCTGGTCAGGCACCACTTGCCACAGTGCGGGATCCAAAGTGAAGCTGAAGCAGGGGCCCCTGAAAGAAAAGAAAGCATTAGTGAGGGCTTACCTCATGTCACAGCCATGCTGAAGTCTGCACAATAGCCATAGGTGGAAGGAGATACCCCAAGGAAGCAGAAACAATGATGTGGTGTAGGTAGTGGGAGATGAACGTGTGTGGAGTCATCCACATGCCCTTACTTAGAATCTCTTACAATGCCCGATGAAGATGAGAGGCAAGAGAAAATGTAAGGTTACAGGTTTGATGTGAGAAAACGTAAAAGAGATCATGCTGGTCAGGGTAACCGGGGAAAGATCATGGGAAGAGGAAGGTTGCTAAGGAATAAAAAGGTAGGAATGAGGACCCCGGAAGGAAGGAAGGAATGCGAGCAATATAACAACGTGGGTATGGACAGGACAGAAGAGTCTATCCGGAACAGGATGTGGGTAGAAATGAGATATAGAGGATAGACAGATAGGGGAAGAGGAGGACTGACCTTCTCAAGCCACAGAGGTCTTGGGTGGGAAAGCATGATCCGGATAAAGGAAAAGATAGGAGGAGTGGTACAAGGACCTGGTAATGTCGAGGGCAAAAATATCCAACCTACAGTGCTTGCAGGCCTGGAGAAGGAGGAAATACACCTTCAAAGAGAGGAGAACCAGGGAATATATAGACAGAAGTTTAAACGGAGGTAAAGTGAGGGCATGAAGGACCACGTTAATGTCCCAGTCTGGGAGTGACGAATGCCTTGGTGGCCAATGCAGAAGGAAGGAACGGATCAAGAAAGGTACCTTAAAAGGGTTGTGAGGGTGAGATGAAGGCAGAAAATTGGGCTTGGGTAAGTTGAACAGGGTAATCTGGGTCTGCACCCCCAAACAGGTAGAACCGACCCTAACAACTGTTGGTCGAGAAAGGGAAAGTCCTCACGATGATAAGCAAGGGCAGACTGATACGATGTTTGTGGGGGATTAGGAATACTAACGCCCTCCCCAGTTGAGAGGCAAAATGGTCCATGTGAACCCTAATATCGGGGAACAGGGGAAATACTAAATAGGGTTGGGAAGTTGTTTTGTATAAGAGAGAAGGTCTAGGTCAATAGGAAACAGGTGCAAGAGACAAAACATCACATACCTAAGAGATAAAGTCCAGAGGGGGGGGACAAGCGATAAAAACTGTCTTCAGCCTGGCACGGCCCGAAAGGCTCAGGAGGAAGTGGAACTGAAGTAGGCAAGAGAGGTTGACTCACATACCACTCAATCTCCCGGCAAATGATCAACAATGTACCCCCCGACAGGTCGCCCACGGCTGAAAATACGGTTGACACTGACAAAGTATCAGAAGTGGTGACTGTAACTTTGGTATTCATAAGCAGGAAATACAAGGAAGTAATGTAGTAATGCTATATTAAAATATTAACTCCACAACTGTGAAATGTAGTAAATAAAGTTATGAAGAATATAAAAAATGAAAAAAACTTCAAGGCAACTGAAAAATGTAAAAAGAATGTCTAAAATCAACAGCTGCCAAACAAGACTTGATAGTTTGGTAGTGGCATGTAGAGAGAGTAACATGCATCACATGATAGTAGTGTTCTCCTAATGGTGGAGAGGTGACGTATGATGATTTGCATGAGAGACGTGTTTGAACTTTGGATTCCAACAGAGGGAGGATGAAGACTTGTAGCATGTGTTTCTGAAAAAAGTTCAAATATAGAGGGCAGCACAAAACAAAAAAGCTAATTTTTTTTGTGAGTGGAGGGAGAGTACCTTATTGGAAATTATGTTTAAATAGTGAATGATTATGTTTATTATCTGTTTGTATAACATATTTCTGCAGACATTTAAGAATAGCAAAATGAAATTATAAAAATAGTAGTTCAGATATGGAAGGGAATGCTCCGCCACAGAAATATGTAGGGATGCATTGGAAATGTCCACCTTGGTCATCCAAAGACCTGGAGAAAATGCCCACCTTTAAACTGTTTATTATCTTGCTATTACTAAAATTTTTTGCAAGAAACTAAATCCAAAAACTTGACATTAACAAAAACCATAAAATGTATTTGAAGCATTTTACCTCTTCTTCTTCAATCAGTGCCTGATGAAGTCTTTCCATTAAATCGGCTTTCAATCCTAGAACAACAGAAATATTTTACTTACTGCATAAAAAATTATTCAAAATGGTTTCATAGCAAGCTTAAAAGAAAGTAATAAGTCAAAAATCTATTCATATGGGATAAATTCCAAACATATATTCTGCAAACCATATTACACAAAAACTTTATTGACCCTGGAAAATTTTTACATCCTGTTTTTAGTAGCTTATTAGATGGTGTTTTACTTTCTTGCCTTACAAATTTCGGCAGGATAGGAGTAATCTTTAGTTAAGACAGGGAGGTTGGCCTTTGGAATGGGTTGCCTTCATATACGGTATATGCATTAAACTTCAGAGAGTTTAAAGAAAGATTCAATAACTATTTTGTGCATGATAAAGGCAGGCTTTGAGTGTTTTGTTTTGATTTTTAATTTTTTTTTTAGTCGATGGGATGTCCTACATGATCCAACAGGTCCTTTGTTATTATTAAATTTTATGTTATAGAATATATATTATGTTCATCTTGTGTTTGAGTTTAGAGATTGTGATATATAGTTACAAAGTCTCAGCCAGACACTACTTAATCACTGATTGACATTTTGTATAAAAGTTGTATTAATAAATAATATTTATCATACTCTGATAGTTATTTGGCATGTTACAAGATTTTACTAAAAGTTACGTAAATAAAATCTTCATTGATTAAGCTAAAAGTTTTTTGCTATAAATCAAAAACTAATTAGAAATAACACATTCAGGAATTCATCTTTCTAGAAATATATAGTACTACTATGTTTAGTCACAGATTATGTCAGATATAAAAGACTGTTTAGTGTACATAGTATTATTAATTTATTCATTTTGTGTTTGTAATTCATTGATGTTGAGGCTATGGAGATTTCTAGAAGGTCTAAGTGATAGATGTATAAATAGCTGCGACCAGATAAATGGAAAGAGAGAGTAAAAGTAAAGTCATGTTAAAAAGAAGTTCAGTCAGAGAAAAGTTAGAAAACGTAAAGTTAACCAAGCTTGGAGTGAATGGGCTAATGGTTGATATGTTAAAGTGAGATTGAGTTTGAAAGAGATAAGAAGAATTTGTCTCATCAAAGGGTGTTCTACACTAATCGAACCAGCATGTGTGGACTTTGACAAAAGGCAGACAATTATTGGAAGTTCAGGATACAAATGCAGTAACTCACGCGACAGCGTAAGTGAATTATACATGGATACTATTGCAATAAAAATAGAGAGAAATAGTTTGGCTTGTCAACTGAATTCTAAAGCAATTGAATTGGCCTAAGTAGACTTTTGACAAGAAGAAGAGAAACTGTAGAGTGTTTAAGATGCAATATGATCT
>NW_013669769.1:82863-87156 GCF_000517525.1 Limulus polyphemus
TATATATATATATATATATATATATATATATATCAAAAATAAGTAGAGGGCATGCTGTTCGTTTGTTTCGAATTTATCACCAAAAGTCACAGACACCTACTGTAGAAGAATCCTTAGCCCAACACACCCATATATTTACATTACTATATATACTAATAAAAAAGTAGTTCATCACAGATTAAATTATGCAATTTAACTTGAAGTAAGCTTACATGTGTTAGGCCATCTGTTTACAATTACAGAATTTCAAAATTTAAATACAGCAATATGTACAAAAAAAAAGAATGATTTACAACATACTGACTGACTGACTTTATGATTTTAGAAAGTTAGATATTATCTTGTACCCTTCAAAATTGAATTAGTTTTTGCTTGTCCTAGTAAGTTTTTATGAATACAAAAAAAAAACTCAGTAAACACTACATATTAATTCTGTACACATCTTACAATTATGCAAACCTAAAATTTTCTATTACAAATCATTCCTGTCTATGTAAAGCATTGATTACCATCAATAACTCAAACTACATGGCAAACAGCTATATATTTGCTCTGTAGTACATGCAGACAAATTATTGATTCTTTTTATAAGTAAAAATATATACATCACATTAACATTGATAGTTTAAGAAACTAAAAAATTGCACTTACATTCTTTAATTCTACACATATAAGAAATTTGAAAATAATTTATACTACTTGTGAAGATGTGATATAAAATATAAACATAAGGTAACTTAAAAATTATAACAGCAAATTCATTACTGAACAACTGAAAACACAAATCCTATAACTCTACATTAAGTACTATGTATGTTAGTGCTTTTTAATATAAAATTTGCTTCATTAATTGAATCTAATTTTGTTTATATTTTACGTGACACTTTAAACAGACCAAGTAAGATTAGAAAGAATAGTTTAATTTTTTCACGAATAATCAGAGCTCAATGCCTGCCTTTTCACACTAACTTGTTCAATCTTGCTTTAAAAATATTATTTTAATGGGAGTATTTACTATACATTAGTATTAAGTTTTACTCTACCTTGAAATTACTGAAATCTAATATTGTATTAACATTACAGGTCAAGTGCTTTTAATAGCTTTGTGAAAACATGTTAAGGAATATCCATTAGGCCCATCCCACTCACTAAACTTAAAAAAAAAAAAACTCAAAGCTGGCCCTTATCATTCAAATGTTTATCAAACCTTCCCTTAAAATCCCTTTAAATTTACTTCACATCCTCCACATCTGAAGACAGCTTATTTCAAAGGTCAACTACCCTATTAGAAAATAAAACTGTCTTAGCTGAAGATTATCCTAACCTGACAAACGTTAGTCCCCTAGTCCTACCATTCTCACTACTAAGTATAACTATAATTAAAAATGATACATTGACACTATCAATACTTTAACTTTACTTTCTTAAAGAGAAAATAATATCGGATATCTTAAATTGCTCTCACATCCCAGTATCATCCTAGTAGTAGCCCTCTTATGAACCCTTTCCAAAAATTCAAATTTCAACATGCTTCCTAAGGTAAAGACCCCAAGACCAAATACAATAGTCAATACTCCAATTTCAAATGTAGCTTAACCAGTGAACTATATATTAAAACATAGCTTATTCAGACGTAAACTAAAATTTCAGGCAACTCTTAATTAACAGTTTTTCAAGTGTTTGATTAACTTACAACTTTCCAAATGCAAGGAATTAAGCTTACGTCCCAGTAAGGTTAGGCCTAACGCCAGTTGCTCAGTGGCTAGTATTAGAAGTACGACTACGTATGAAAGTTAAAAAGTTCGCGGTGTTAAGTTTTATACATAAATAAAGTTCTCTTTCTCTCTCTCTCTGTATATATATATATATAAACGTATTTACAGATAGTTCAAAAACTTAGCTTTCTTAAAAACTAAAAATCATGTCAAATACCTGTTGTTGAAAGACCTCTATTTGAGAGTTTCTCTTTCAAATCAACGACTCTCAACTTTTTTAATTCTTCTAAATCTAATCTCTCAGCCATCTTCTTTGGTGTTATGAAAAAAATGTGGATATTAGTATAATTAAAAAAAAAATTATTATAAAATTGTGTTTACATAAATTCTGGTATATACGCGTATATATTCAAAGGTGACTAACAATTATAATTTACAAGTAAGAAAAAGAGAGAGATGGAGAGAGAAAAAAGGGGATTAATACATTTTCCAACTATATATTATATATAAACTCTATACTGATATATTTTTCTCTTCACTTTCTTGTATATTACGGAATGATAACACTATAATTGCCTAAATTGTTCATTGATACTTCACACATCTTTCTTCTATATCATTATAACTTTGTATTTATCAAAAGGTAGATGTTTTTGATACTGGTATTTCAGGCACTTGATTAGATTAAAATATGGAGATGTCATTTTAACGCCCTCCCCCAGTAGTTCAGCAACAAGTATGAAAGCTAAAAAACAAGTTTCGATACCCGGGGTAGGCACAACACAGGTAATTCACTGTGTAGCTTTGTGCTTAAGAAAGAAATAAAAAACGTTTTAACAACAGAGAAAAAAATGTAGTAGAGTTTTGCTACAATGTATCAGAAATAGTCTAAATTGTTTTTAAAGTTTCACTTAAAAATGGTTAAAATTATAAAGTGATTATTAAAATTAATGTAACCAGAAACCACTGAATACATTATCACGTGTTTTAATTTTTACCATCACTGGCTTAACTGGGTCATTGTTATAAAAACAGTTGATATAGACACATGGGTATACTGGCTAGTAAATAGTTTGTTTGTTTGTTATTAAGCACAAGCTACACAAAAGACTATTTGTGCTCTGCCCACCACTGGTATCGAAAAACCCGGTTTCTAGTGATATAAGTCCGCAGACATACCACTGTGCCACTGGCGAGGGGGTAGTAAGTAGAAAAGTGGGTTTTGTTTCGACAAACTTCAACTATCGATAAGTATATTTCTCGCAAAGCTACTCAAAAACTATCTGCGATAACTGTCCATAATTTTGAAGTAATGGACTAGCGGAAAGGCAGCTAGTTAACATCATCCACTGCCAACTCTTTACCAATGAATAGTGGGATTGACAGTCACATTATAATGCCCTACGACTGAAAGCGCGATCATGTTCAATAACAGGATTCGATCCTGCGAACAGTAGATTTACGGTCGAGCTCTCTAATAGCAAGCCGTTTTCTCTATAAGACAAGTCTATCTTCATAAATGAGACGAGAGAGCTTCTGAGGCTGTTTTCTCAATCAAGGTTAGAAAGAATGATAACTTTTATTCATAGCTACACAAAGGGCTATTTAGCTGTGCAAGCCGCCCCTAATTTTGAAAAGATAACTAGTTGGAAGTCAACTAGTTAACATCACCCACCGCCAACTCTTGAGTTATTCTTGTGTGACCGTATCAGTGGATTGAACAGTCATTTTTATAGCGCATCCTCTACCCAAAGTACAAATCGCGTTTTTACGGCAATAAATCATGAACTTTCTATTTCACAGCACGGGGAAGCAAAAAAAATAAAAAATAATTTAAATCAGGTTTTAAGCAAAGAAACTTTAGAAACTTTAATAACTGATTGAAAGTAAGATTTATTATTAACATTTATATTTAAATTAACATAAAAAGATAGTGCGATGAATTGTTTTTGTATAGAGCTCATTATTCCTTACTTTTGGTAAGTTTTGGCTATAAGAGAAGCCCCCCAGTGGCACAGCTGTATGTCTGCGGACTTACAACGCTAGAAACCGGGTTTCGATACCCGTGGTGGGCAGAGCACAGATAGCCCTTGTGTAGCTTTGTGCATAATTAAAAACAAACAAACTATAAGAGAAAAATTATTTTTCGATTTTAATCGCCCTTCCCAGTGGTACAGCGGAATGTCTGTGGACTTGTATTGACAGAAACCGGGTTTCGCTACTCGTGGTGGGCAGAGCACAGATAGCCCTTTGTCTAGCTTTGTACTTAATAATAAACAACAACAACGATTTTACTGTACATCTTATAAATATTTATTAATGTCTTAAAATTTTAAAACGAGTGAATCGTTTGAGCATATTTATTCAAAATATTTAAATAAACTAAATAATGAACAAATGAAGATTTTAGTAATAACATTTTTGAATCATTCATTCAATCACTAATAGAATGTTAAATATTAATATATTTATCAACTGCTAATTTCATAACAAAGCGTGAGAATTTATTGCTAAAAATGTTTGTTTGTTTGTTTTTGGAATTTCGCGCAAAGCTACACGAGGGCTATCTGCGCTAGCC
>NW_013669769.1:87930-97796 GCF_000517525.1 Limulus polyphemus
TAAAAATGTCTGGAAAGGTTATTCGAAATTGGAATGTTATCGGAATTAGTCTGCATAATTTCATCAGTTAGCTGATTACATAAATAACAGAACAGAGGATAAATAAATATTCCAAATCAAATAACTGACGTATAGTCATCCAACTTTTCTCTCGTAATTTTCTAAGTATCTTTATGTCCACAGACATCGCTAAGTGCTTAAAAAATTTGGGGCTCGAGCCCATAGGTGCGGGAATTTTAGGCATTTCAGTATGATATTTATCATAGTTTTCTATTCCAATTTTTCAAGATACCAGCTGGGATTTAGGGCACTGTCAAATATAATTGGGGCATGGGTCGCGTGTGTCAGTGCCTAGCGACGCCTCTGGTTATGTCCAAACTTTCCTGGAGGGTAGCAAGAACAATAGCTTATTTTTGCCGTCTGTTTCTTTCACTTTAGAAATCACAAAATGGCTTTTATTGCTTCCAACAATAATTTTTGATTATATATAATAGTTTTACAATAGCCCAGGAGAAGCGCAAATACTCCCATACGTTATAGAACTCTGGATATAGTCATATTGTTTGTTTTAATTTCGCGCAAAACTGCTAGTGGGCTGTCTGCGCTAGTCATCTACAATTTCGAAGTGATATAATTATATGAAATACAGGTAGTCAACATCACCAACTACCAAATGTTGGACTGATATTTACCAACGAATAATTGGATTGACCCTCACATTCTAATGCTCCCGCAGTTAAAAGAACGAGCATGTTTGATGGCAAGTTTTAATCCCGCGACTTGAATATTGCGATCAGAGTACTCTAGCTACTACGCCTTAGTCACATTTGTGTAAAATGTTGATGAATTTGTAGTAAATGCAGTTCAAAGAAATAAGTCTGTGGAAACTGGTATATCTCGTACACATATCAGTGGAATGATTATGGTGACTGTAATATTTCTTATCTTTAATTTAGCATTTCAATAAGTATTGATTTAATGGCAAAATTACAATGGCTGAAACTCTGTAACTTTGGATAAGTGAGATGCAAAAGGTTTTAATTATATACCCTTCTATCTGATTCTGCAATCGATTCATTTTGTATGTGAATGTATTTATCTGACTTTCCACAGCAGTGCTAGTTATTGAATACACAGTTCAGTTCTTGTACTTTCAACCATAGCCTTCAGACTCGTACGCTGAATGTTTGAAAGGGGGTTTTTAATATGTGAAATCAAAATACAACAATATTGTGCAAAACACAATCAGCATGCTAATGCTACGGGGATCTGGGTGCTATTAAATAAAATCTGGACGCAATTTTGCATGAAATATAGCTTAAATAATTGCATGGCTGTTCACATAAAATCTACAAACATCCAATGAAAAGTGAACAAATAATCATTCTGTTGTAACACTGCATGGGGAACTAGACTCAAATTAACATAAATTATTTTAGTAAAGTACTGTGCTATCTATACAGAGTAGTTATTAATTGTTAAATTGTATTACTAATTTAAACTACTCATTGGCTATCATATACGTACATGTATGAACTACTGAAATAACATATTAGCATGCTCCATTCTTTTAAGGTGCTTTTCCATAAATAATCTTACATTTAATCATTCAACCGGCGGAGAGCAGTGTGGCAAAGAGTTTCAGAAACATAAAAATATTTGGTACACTCAAACACACTTTTAAGTAGTCAGCCAGTATCCAGGGCCTGTCCTAGAGAAATACAGGAAGTCATCTTGTCTTGCTTCCTCAGAAGAATATAGGCTATGTATAAAACATTAAATACCATAAGCAGCTGTACTATAGCCATATAAGCATATATATATTTTCTACAATGCTAAAATAGGGGGTTTGGCCGAACCACCTCTGCGTACGTGCGTGGCCTTTATATTTTTTTTAGAAGACATTAAACTAACATCCTTAACCTTTACTATATTCTGTTGATAAGTAATCTTGCTTTACTTCTCTTTATAGCTTCATTTTACGTCAAACTTTTTTAAGTAAAGGAATATTCACATTGTAACAATATATCCAAAGTTCTGTATATTTTTATTAATTCTATTTTAATTTGCAGTTTTTGTTTTTCTTTATCAAACTCCCAGTGGCACAGCGGTATGTCTGCGGACTTACAACGCTAGAAATTAGTTTCGATGCCAATCGTGGGCAGAGCACAAATGGCACATTGTGTAGTTTTATGCTTAACTATAAGCAAACTTTTTTAAATACTTGTCATATTATTCCAATATTCTTGGCCCGGCATGGCCAGGTGGTTAGGGCGCTCGACTTGCAATCTGAGGGTCGCGGATTTTAATCCCCGTCCCACCAAACATGTTCGCCCTTTCAGCCTTCGGGGCGTTATAACGTGACGCTCAATCCCACTATTCGTTGGTAAAAGAGTAGCCCAAGAGTTGGCGGTGGGTGGTGATGACTATCTGCCTTCCCTCTGATCTTGCACTGCTAAATTAGGGACGGCTAGCGCAGATAGCCCTCGTGTAGTTTTGCGCGAAATTCAAAAACAAACTCTTTTTTCACATAGCGCTACATATTTAGCTCCGAAAAAAGTATTGTTTTCAACTAAAGTATTTTTAAATGGTTTAAACATATTTAGATTGATTAGAAAACGTAATATGATTAAGTCTAACCCGTAGATATATATGCATATATAAAGCTACTATACATCTATGGGTGTATCCATTACTGAGTGTACGCTATCCAGGAACTCTGTTCAGTGGTGCCATCAAAATAGTACTTATACAAAGAAAAACAACTAATTAATTGATCAAAATTTTTATATTAAACATATATTTCGTACAAAATAATGGTATATATTATTCAATTTTTTCTGTATCCTAAACTTCTTTGTTTTACGTTATACAGGAGTACGATATGTTTCTAGGTGGCCTTGCAGTGGTTTCCTGTGACGTCGTATTACAAATCTTTTAAACGCTAGTTATACTCCTTTCATGTTTCGAGCGCGAAGAAACTGAATGAGGTTATTGTTTGGACAATTCTCATTGGACAAGTTCGTCACGTGGTTAATTTCTATATAACCTGTATGGGAGAATTTCTATCGTTTGCACAATAATCATTGGACAGGTTTATCACGTGATAAACTCTATATAAGCTTCGTGGGAGAGTTTGGTTTCCCGCTCTGTTCATTGTTCGTACGTTGGAGTGTTTGGTTGTATGTTGTGAGTTCTCATTTTAACTTCTTTGTTCAAGTTCTACACTAAAATGCCGGCCACTCGTGGTAGACAAAGGCAAGTTACCCTGAAACTTATACTTTTTAACCATTAGAGATACTCCAAATACGGTGTTATCGTATTTCACGTTTAGTTTGTTTTACTTGTTAATCTTATTGAATTTTGAAATTTAAAAGTTTTACATTAGTCCTAAAATTAAGGCTTAGGATTAAGCTAAGTTAATGTACAGTACAGTAACTTTTAAGTTCAAACTGAAACATATAGGTTATAGTAAATCAATAAATGTGACTTAAACTTAAAGATCAATAATGTTAACTTAGTTTTACCAATTTTTTACCTGCCAACACTGTAAGAGTAACAAAGTTACGACTATTGGTCTAAAACAGTGAAAGTAAAACGTATGACTCCGTGAAAAAAAATTAATTTGAATTTGAAAGTAATACAATAAATTAAACTAAGTCAGTTCGTGCAACTTTAAATTTAAAACAAATCTCAAGTTTCATTGAAATAATAAATTTTTACGTGCGTTATGCAATGGACAAGGATTTACATTCACCATATATACTTGCAGTTAAATATAAGTAATAATAAGAATTAGGTCAGGTGAATTGCAATCTTACAATTTAACGTTAACTTTACTGTCGTTGATGATCAAGTTGTAATCTGTTAGTGTTATTTATACTGTATTTAAATGATAATGAGGTTACTGTGGAATTTGATTACATATGCAGTATATGTATTATTATCAACTTGAGCGGTTCATAAGAGCAAGAAATCGGAGATTTGAAACCAATATACAATCGTTTTTAAGAGGGGGATGTTTTTATTCATTTATATATGCTAACCTGTATACGTTTGGAAGAATTGTTTTTATACTAACCTGTTATTATATAGCAATAATCAATAGTAATACAGTGTATACACACGAAACAAAAATGTGTGACTGCAATTGTCCTTATAGAATCGGAGCATCTACATTGACAAAACATTGAACATATATTATTATCATATATCATGAACTAAAAATAAAACTATTAATCGGTAGCATTGTTCATTTAAGAAAAATTGTTTTTGCTTTGTTTCGCAAGACCGAATCGAGTGTATTCGGCACAACACTCAAGAGTAAACTTCACGCTCAATCGGTAGAGGTCACCACTAGCACTGCTGAGAATCCAACACTGTTAACCGTAAAACATTCGGCCAGTATGGATTAAGTGATAATCTATAATATTGGTGATGATGTTGTTTTCGGGTGTTGTGTGGTAGTTTTTCTTGTCGTTAAATATACTGCCACTTATAGTTCTATGTGTTTGGCTATACCGATTTTGGCAATAAGAATGAAGCCTTTATTACTCAGTAACTGGTTGTTTTATATAGTTTCACGTGTTTTCTGGCTGTTGCATATTGTTTTAATTTTTCGGCGACGAGGTCCAACCGTAGAAGATAGTATCTTATTTAAATAATAATAGGCTATGTTAATTTTATAACATATCTTTTTCCAACGTAGTATTTTACCATGAGGACAATTGGAGTCGCACATCATTTTTTGTGCCGCGTGTTTATAATGCAGGCGAGTAGGTACTATATAACATTATATAAGTATATTGCAAATCAGATATCTGCATTTTTATTTACAAGCTTTATGCTGTGTAAATAAATGATAGTGTTAGGTCAGTGTTTAGAATAAAAATTAAAATCTGTGTTTAATCTTAAACTAGTGAATGTGTGATTACTGACACATCGTGATATAGTGTGCATGATAATAATAGGGATTGAAAGGTAAGGATTTCGAAGTTACTGTTAGTCTAGGTCATTTTCAAAAAGATAAGTATTATAGTTGATGGTGGTTAAACAATGGTAACCGAGTTCAAACTTGTCCTTTACGATATCTAATTATCTTAATATTTGTTATAGCTCCGAGCATGCAGAGGTTGTTACAGAAGATCTGAAAGAACAGACTCCAAAAGAAGTAAAAGAGGTATCAGTCAGTTCTATAAATCTAATTAATACCTAAATGCTTGAAACATTTTGGGCATTTTACGTGGAAATTATTTTATTCAAAGTATGTAGATAAATGTTTAAATAGCCACTTATATATTGTAAGTTAAGGCTATCGAGAAATTTTATGTCATTTACGCAGGAAATATTTAAGTACAGGACTTGATTCAGATGTGTAAACCTTTTAATCATTAAACAAGGTTAAACATGTATGTTACTTGACAGACACCAGAAGAAACTGAAACTGTAAAAGAAGATAAAGAAGAAAAACAGGAAAGTGAAAAGAAAGATGAAGAAACTGAAACCGAAGAGAAAAAAGCAGAAGACTCAACAGAAGCAGAAAAGGAGAATGAAGAAACTAAGGAAAATGGTGGTGTGTGAAAATATTTGATTTCATTAGTTAAAATATTCTGCAATCTGTCTGTGGCACCACATGTTAATTATTGTGTTTTTTTACACTTAATTAGCACAGTAGTGGTAGATTTGTGATAATTATATGGATGTTAACAAGTGCTTAGATGTGAACTAATGAATGATTTTTTTTTTTTTTCAGAATCAACACCAACAGACGAAGATGCTGTAAAAAGAAAATCTGAAGATGGAGCAGGTGATGTCACAGAAGATTGCAGTAAGGAAAAGAAGGCAAAAGTTGAGGAGGCTGAAACAGAAGTGCCAGAAAAGGCAACAGTAGAAGCCAACGCATAAATGTTGCTGATATATAATCTACATAGCTTAAATATTATATTTTATATCTTGAATATTCATTTTGTATCTTAAGTTATGTTTGATTTTTTTTTCTTCATGTTGATCCAAGATAACTTATGTAAAAAACTTACGACAACAATTTAGATGATTTTTGGTACTTAAACATTTAAAAAAAGTATACCAACCCCCCTCCACTCAGCTACCATCATTGATAACTACTTTGTATGCATCTGTAGCTATAAATCGGAATAAACTCTACACAATTCACTTCTGTTTGTTTAAAAGTATATTTTAATACGTGGTCGTTAATGACTAAATTGGGTGGCATTTATCAGTCAACAGAGAATAATTTTTCACTTACGAAGTAATACATTTTGAATGTTCACGATTTTGGTGATATTTTCAAAGGAATAACCTCTTGGAAAACTTTAGTTCTGTCAAAAAATAATTTCTTTATTCACTAGAGCAAAGACCACAAATTCAAGGCAATGCATTCAAACCTCAATTTTAGAGAGTGTACTTTTAAAACAAAGGGCACATTTTAAACCAAATATTAGAGTGATTAAATCAGTCTTTTTAGTTGGTAATGTATATGAGGGTCTTGGGTGAGTGACTTACTGCCAAATGCGTTTCACTCATTTTAAGCAGTGTGAGTAAATTGTGTTTCGGGCATATGCTTCAAATGATGTGTTTGTGTGTTTTCGACTGGTCATCTTCCTTCTGGTCCGCTTGGGGATCTCTGACTTTGTCATTTAACCTAAAACCTGAGTATAAATCAGTTAAAAACATGAATACTTTTGAGTTCAACGTATGTATGTAACTTTAGATGTAAATAAATTTGTGAAGTTCATGAAACACAGTATAGGCTTGTTTTGTATTAAGTAAGAAACGTGATTTCAAACAAATTCAGTTATTTCCGAGTTTTTTATTACTTAATTATAACGAATTTTTTATAAAAGTTTGTTTGTTTGAATTTATGCACAAAGGGCTATCTGTGCTCTGCCCACCACTGGTATCGAAACCCGGTTTCTAGCGTTGTAAGTCCGCAGACATCTCGCTGTGCCACTGGGGGCAATTTTATAAAAGAGTTGATAATTAAAAACTTTTGTACGTAATCATTCTTGTAAAAACGGTTTGCTAATTTCTTTGGAATTCTGGGAAAACGTTAATTTCTGTTTCAGTAACAAACCTTAATCGGCTAAATTAAAAAAAAATAAACTGGTTACTTTGTAGAAATTTGTTTTAGGTTAAACATGTAAATCTCGTACGTCGCGAGACCCTAGACTGCTGCTGTTTCAGTTGGTGGGCATGTTCTGTAAACGAAAATGCCAGTTTATTTACTATGGGTCAAGTTTGTCAGCCCTCTGTAATTTACGAACAGCCGGTAAAAAAATCATTTTATGTTGCATGTTTATCTTGATGTCAGTAAAAACAGGTTGGCAACGCTGGTATGGATCCTGTAATTTTTTTATTTTTTTTTTAAAGTGTATGAATCTTATGTAAAATAATTTACTAGCGCCGAAAAAAGTATTTTTACGGTTTTATATAACTTGATGTGTATCAAAGGTTTAGTAAAACTCGTTTTAAATGAACTTCAAATTTATTGATACTGGTGATAAAATGAAACCGAAACTACATACCGAATATGAGATAAAGAATTTTACTCTACAGTATACTTTCTGTATAATATAAAGTGTGCATATCGGTACTAACACTCGTGCGACTTTGGAAATGCATATTTATTTAAGATATGACTATAGCTATCGGATATCAACTGTTATGTTAGTAACCCGTACGATAGAATAAAACCAGACACAACTTCCTGATTGCAACAGATTAGAAGCCGAAACTTTGGGTAAAGACTAGTTAAAAATATCATAACGAAAAAAATCATCAATTAAACGAACCATAATTAGGCAACAAATTCAGTTGTAAGCAAAGAAGCTAATTTATATCAGTGTCAGGTCTCATCAGATGTTTTAAGTTATAATTAATTTTCACATTTTTCCTAAGAGCATGATATGCTTATTCATTATTACTCTGCACGTGACTGTAACAAACAACTCATTTCCTCACAATGTTTTTACATGCCTAGAATGAAAAATTAATGTTACATGTTTAGCAATTTAATTAAGCATACGCACATTAACGAAATAAAACAAAAATAAGGCCGTGCCCTGAATGTAAGATTTCTCCTAACTAGTACTTTATTGATTTTAGGACTACAGCTGAGGTAGGAAACTTTTGAAATACCGCTCTTAGTTAGACCAGAATCGTAGTGTAGTATCTCGCGAACATCTGATTACCTGCACCAACAACTGTTCGAAAAAAAGTAATAAGATGAGAAACTCGTAAACATTGCATAAGATTGTGTCACTTCCTGAAAGGCTTACCGCAATCCAGAGTAAACACTATGTTTAGTAATTGTCGTGTAACCTTTTACATGAGCAGGAAAATTAATGTATTGTTGCGTCAGCGAGGTCACGTGACTAGTATCACGCTACCTGTTTCTAGAAATATCCTGTTCCTTCAAGAATGCCCCAGCATTTACTAGATGTGTGTCAGTCTTGTATATATAAGACGTTCACAACGTGACGGGAACAGTGGTAATAAGTAATTGAACTGAGTATTGTTGAAGTCGACGTTCGTTGAAAATTATAGCGCGACTGTTGAGGTTAAGTGTATCGCAAAGTTATATTCGGAAAGAATAAACCAGTTTTATTTAAGAATTTACGGAAAATTAAGTAACGAACGGAGACGTAACAGTATGTTTACTACCTTTGTACATATGATTTACTGTTAAAACTTGACTGCAAAAAAAAAGTTATAAAGAGTAGTAGTTTTGAGTTTACTTACTGATAAAGTATTATTTTATTGCAAGTTACAGTTGTTACTTCATTACATACAATAGACCTAACCTGATTCCTTATTACTAAGAAGTAGCACTTCGGATAAGACGCTACAATTTTTTTACAAATCTTCCTAACTGTAAAACCTGAACTTTTAATCAAATAATGCAAAGAAAAGAATACCTGCATGGAAATTTAGCAACATTACCTGAATATATATCTCGGATGACAAAGGTGTATTCCATACTAGTTATAAAAGAGTAAAATGTGATACTAGTGTTACCACAAGTGAAATGTATGTGTACGTCAGGTAGGTTTTCGAATACACCAAACGATTGATGTGGCTCAGTCACCAATGTTAGAATGTTTTCCAACTTTTATCGAAAGCAAATTGGGTTGAAAAAGATCAACTACTTTTTAATATCATGAAATGACACGTGTATCATAATCTCCCAGTGGCTTACAACGCAAAAACTCAGGTTTTGATTCCCGGCGGTGGATAGAGTGCAGCTAGCCCATTGGGTTAGTTTGCACTGAGAAAACAACGTAACGTCAAAGTAAGCACGAATTATATAAACTAGTGAGAAAGTAATCTGTTGTGAATATGTTTCCTATCTCTGAAAAATTAGCCCATCATTTACCCTTATTGCTAGTTCAAAAGCACGTTTGTCTATATTTTACTTACAGAATAAACTGGAATATGATGATCAACTATCTGTTAAGATCGAATCTGTCTTGTTTAAATGAATTTCGGACAACATCATGTTTATTTTCATTGTTTTTATCCCAACATGAGCACATTTGTAATGGTTTGGTACACCTACAATATTGTTACGTCTCCGTTTTTTAATTGATTTTCCGTAACTTCGTTCGGACGAAACTTTAGCGACACAAGTCCTTACTTAATAAAACTGGTTTATTCTTTCCGAATACAACTTTACGATACACTTATTTTCAACAATCGCGCTAAAACAAACGCAAAATCAACGAACGTCAATAATACTTCTGACTGCAGTTCAATTACTCACTATCTTCACACACACACACTCCCGTCACGTTGTCACCCTCTTTTATATACCAGGCTACCCTATATCTAGTAAATACTAGAGCATT
>NW_013669770.1:0-9418 GCF_000517525.1 Limulus polyphemus
TCTACACTTTTCTTTATCTATTGCCTCTACTTTAATTATTATAGCCTCCAACTTCTCTTCCAACCTACAAACTCTGTATACAAAATTGCACATCTTCGTTACTAGCTTCCTTAAAAGTACACATCAGTCCCGAGTTTCCAAACAGAACCCACTCATTGCACCTAACAAACTTTAGTAGATGACAAAAATCTAAGAAGGAAACCTGGCTAAGTATTCATCTGTCATTTTTGAAAGAGAAATATGAGGAACAAATGATAATTAAAGATGAAATTTACTTTACAAAATGTTCATTATTTGAAGATATTTCATCCCTAATAGACAACAAGTTTGAAGTTTTGGTGTAAGTTTAAAAAAAAAAGATAAAACATCAAGAGATAGTGTGTGTTTACTACTGAACTTGCAGTTACGATAAAAAAATACCTATATACAATTTCTAAATAATACAAAGGCAAAAACATCTTCAAAAACCTTTCGAGTAAAAGGTTAAAAAAAATCTAATGCTAGCTGATTTATTTTTTTTGTCTTTAGATATTGATATTTAGCTGTATGTGTCTGGACTGACGTATTCACCATTTATTTTTGACTAGCTAATATCCATCCATCCATGATTTAGAACTTTTGTTGTTAAAGCCTTTGATTCCTAGAATTTAGTTTCTTTTTTCTCGTATTATTGAGATTAAAATTTCAATAACTTATAATGGAACTATGATGTTTCTCTTACTAAAAAAGAAAAATTTTTAAATTTGATGAATGGTTAAATGATAAAATTATATAAATGCTACCAGAGACATTGGAGGTGGGAGGAGAGAGGGGCCTGAGTTCCTTCAAGAAATATGCTGCATTGCCTGGAGAACATTCATGGACATCGTCTTTGGTTTAAAAACTCAATCTTTGATGATGAAGATGCTCTCAGTAGTTGTAACACTGGTACAATTATATCGTATCTCACAACTACCATTACTGCTTTGCCTGCATTTAGCAAACTACGACACATTAAACATTTATAGAGAAAGTTGTGGTGCTCTTAACATTCCATCCTTAATAGGTGAATTTATTAAAACAGGAGATGAAAAATGCTAATGCTTTATTGTAACTTTATCAATTTTTAATAATGTTTTAAACACTTTTTTCTTTCATGGTTGAGTTTATCTAATAATTATTAGCTCCCTGTGCTACTGAATACTACAGTCATGCTTGTAGTAAAAGGTGTTATTATTTTGTATGGTTTTAGAAAGGATTTTTCTTCTCTCATCAACATTACATTTATTTTTTTAGGGTTTCAATTTGTTTGATGTTTTAAATAGAATATTTCTGACAAGAGACCAAAAGAAATTGTATTTGTTAAGTTATATTCTCATGAAATTATTAAAAAAATTGAATCAATAGAAAATTGGCTTGATCTTTTTTCTTACTGAAAAAGGTAAGATCACTCGGGAATCTGTTTTATTGTTCATTATTTATATCAACAATTTGAATAAACATTTGTGTTTTAATATTTCCCTATTCACTGATGATGTTAAAATGCTTGGAAAGGATGAGTTTGTAGAGAATGTCTGGTTCAGATGGATACGAATAGTGTCAGTTAATCAGCTTGAATATGGAAATAGGTAAGGGTTTTGCTTGGAATAAAGATATTTGGAGAAGACGTGCATTTTGTATGAGAGGAACACGGGTGTAGTGGAGAAGGAATGAAATTTCTTGATAATTGCCCAAATTTTTTTAATATGTGTGTGTGTGGCTGTGTTATTTTGGGTGAATGTTTGACTGTTGTGAGAATAAGTGAGAATCTTATAAAAAAAACCTTGTATCAAACTTTTGTGAGGCCTCTTTTTAACATGTTCACTACTGAGGATGCACGTCACGTTTAACATTCATTCACGATGCCACATGTACGTTGTAAATACAAAAATGTAAAGATGACATATTTTAGATTTGTTTTTATCGCTATTGTTTAAATTGGAAACACAAAGATAATTGCACTGATTCTCTTATCGGCACTTGCTGTAGACGATGCCAAGCATTGTAGCAATTAACACGTTAAAGTAGAGTGTAACTTTTGTTTCCATATAACAGGAGTTTTTTTTTGGATGTATTAGAAATTATGATATCAAAATGATTCCTCGTTCAAAAAATATACCACTTAAAAGAATGTTAACGTCAAAAAATTAAAAACACAAGAAAAGAGTACCTGAGAAAAATCCATTTGGCATCAAATTCACCAAAAAAGAAGAAACTAGCCTAAACTGTGCCTAACCTGTCGCATTCATAAAATTCTTTAACAAAAAGGAATTCAAACTACACACGGCATAACATCGGACAAATTGTTCAACAAGTTAACAACTGTACTTCGAAAAAGTCTTGCCTAATAAGTAGCCAAGATGTAGGCTTTTATAGATTTTATGTATTTCTTCTAATATTTAGAAATTAATCCCAACTTTATCCTTACACCAGTCCAGCAAACTTCCCTGGAGTTTAGAAATAAAACGTGAGTAAACCCCCTCAGTAACGTGACTTAAGGATGTTAGCCTAGTAGTGGATAAGTTACTTAAACCACTGTTGTTATATTTGTAATAAAACTAATAGAATATTAGGATGTCGAAAGAGGTAATTATCTATTCAAATTACTAGATAGGCTTCACTTAGGTTACTGTGAACAGGTTTAATCTGATTTAAGAAAAGATATAATTTTTTGAAAGGGTTCAAATGAGGGCTTCTAGAATGATTTCAAGAATAGAAAGGGTTATCTTACAGGGATGGGTTAAAGCCTCTTCTCCTTAGCAAATAAGGGTGAGAGGTTAGCTTATGGAACTTTCCAAGGTTATCAGGGATAATAGATAAGAATACAGGCCTCTGATTGCTATATTCTGAAAATAATATGTAGAATAAGAGGCTGCAATCTTGGGATTTGGAAAAGATGGGATGGACTCTAGTTAAGTAAGGCCAGCATAAGGGAGATCAAAAATATTGTGTTGGTAGGTGGGCAAAAGCAGCTTTGTTGGACAAAGTGGCCCTTTGTTCATATGTTATGAGTTTGGGTATTCTGCATTTGGAGGTCTGTTTGAATAATGGAATGGTAAAGTTTAAGTTTATTTAAGCTTTAAAAGCCCATACTCAGGCTTACAGATGGATTACTTTTCTGTAACTGATTTATACTGATTCTGTAACTGATTTATACATGACATATAATGTGGAGTATTTGTTGATAAGTGAAATTAATTTAAATATTTATTTATTCAATTACCAATTCTATCCATAGCTTGCCATCTAATAATGCTAGGTAAACTTAGTGAAAAACAGTTTTTGAAAAATGTTTATCCACATTGAATAAATAACTTAGTTTAACAAGTTCATTCTATAAGGTATTCAGTTTAAATGTTGGTTGTTTAAACGAAAGGATTCATTCTACTTGGTGCAGTTGCTCTGATAGCTTTTTATCTATTTGAAGAAGGGCTATTTTTTATATGTTCTCTATCTTACCAACATATTATTGTAACAATTTCTATTGTTAGACAAGTTCTTTTGAGACAATAGTTATCTCCCTTACACGTCAGCCTATGAGATTTGTATGCCACTAGTCTTGACTAACCCCCACTTGAGATTCATGTGTTTAACATGAACTAAACTGTTGCATGATGACATCATTATGCACAATATCCTTCTACCAATAGTAGGGTGGCACAGCCTCCATGCATAATAACTCCTCTTGTACTCACAATAGCTTCATTCTTATCCTCAGCATTGCCTTGAACAGAAATTATTTTTTTAGTCTACATTTAAGTTACTGAGATTTGCATTTGTCAAAGAAACATAAGTTTTGTTCTACCTTAGCTTTTGTTTCAAAAGCATTTAATTATTATTTTAATATCATAATAATTACTCAAGTGATGGTGACTTCAAATTTGTCCTGTGGCTTCTGGATGCTTGTTAACTGTTGGAGTCATTACAAATATCATGCAGTGAGTTCTCTCGTGCATACTGTGCCTTCTCCTCCTGTCCCTTCAGCTGACATTCTTTTTTCTCTGTTTGATAATGACCAGGAGGACGAAGAAATGGACCAACTGTTCCCTCCACCTGAGTTTGCTTTGGGTACTGCCTTACTGGTCAAAGAAAATCCTCAATTTTCCAATCTCTTTCTGGATATATTTTCTCAGTTATGTTCCTTTCTTTCTCTTTCATCTGTGTCTTTTGATTCTTCCTGTTCTTTACTCCATGAAACCAATTCTCAGGATTGCTTTGCCTATCCTTCTTCACCTGATATTGAGGGTCATCCTGATCCCTTTCTTGAACAACTCCACACTCATACCTACGTTCTTCATCCTTCTCACCTTTTTGACTGTTTTGTTGTGGCTTACAACCATTCATCCAAAACTTTTCTACATTCCCAGTCTTTGGAATCTCTCTGCCTGCTTCAGGAGCAAACCTGTTGTCTTCTACTTTGCTCTCTAGTGTCTAGATTTGGTTTCATCCCTTTCTCTCCTCCCTCCTCTGTTACCTCTTTTCCTTCACCATATGTATGAAGTGCTTCAGTGTGCCCCAGAAGGGTTATCCAAAGAGGTTTGTTCCCTTTTCTTGGCCCATACCACTTCTTCTGCTTCTTTACTTGGTTCTTCTGCTGTTGAGACTTGATAGGGTGAGATACACTCCTCACTAACATCCACCTCCATCCTTATCTACATGATCGTTGTTGGTTCCCTTTCTTCACATGGATATTTTCAATGGCATTCCTGATTCACTGATTACCCAGGATGAAGCAGCATGGCATCAGTCCTTATCTTCCATAGTTTCTTGTCTTTCTCAACCTTGCCCTTTGATTCCTATTTCTCGACTGGATCAGTCTACTTCTACCCTTCCTATTCCAGCTTCAAGGCCTTCCTGCTTCCTGATGTCACATTCATTGGTGACTATCTTGTTGGATCAGGCCTATTGGGTACCATATTTCTCACTCACAAACCTTTGACCTCAGTTTTCTGCTAACAGATGGGTTCTTCAGGCTCTAACCCACACTCTCTCTCCATTTCTCCTCCCCTGACACTGTTTATCTTCAATGTCTTGAGGATGCACTATTGGATATTTTGGCCAAAAATGCAATCAAGAGGGTATACTACTCTTCACTTGGTTTTTATTATTGTCTTTTTATGGTCCTCAAGAAGACTGGGGACGCATCCAGTTATAGACCTACCATCTTTCAAGTGGTGTCTGGTAATTCCATGTTTCCAGGTGGAAAAAAAATTCTCTATAGTGATCTTTTACACCCAGTTTGTGGATGACTGAGGTCAGTGTGTCAGATGCCCTTCTACATATTCCAATTGCCCCATTCTCCAGATATTTTATATATTTCAATTCCATACTATTCCTTTTGGTATAGTTTTGGCCCCTTATATTTTCAATCAATTGCCACCTTCACAGACTGGGGGTGAGATTCTATTTCTACATGGATGATTGGCTTCTACTTGCCCCTTATTGGGAGGTGTCCTTCACTCACACTACCGTTCTTCTGCAGGAGGCTGCTTGGTTGGGATGACTTGTCAAGCTTTCCAAATCCTTTCTCATACCTACTCAGTATTTAGTACATCTGGGTGTTTGCTTCAACTCTCATCTCAGTTGGACTAATCCTTCACCTGCAAGCTATGGAATGTATGGTCACCAAGACTTGCGCTTCTCATTTTCATCCTGTGCGAGAGGTTCTTTCACATTTGGGGACCTTGGTTTTTCTGTAACCATTCATTGCCTTATAGTGCACACACACACAAGCGCCTCCTCCAGTGGACTTTGTGAGACCACTGGAATTTTTCTCATGATCCACTGTCCCCGAATCTGAACCTCCCCTCTCTTCTCTTGGAAGCTAGAGTGTGCAAATATTATGATTGATTTTCCCTCTACCATTCCCAACCAGATCTCCATCTTTTCACAGAAGCTTCCCTCTTGTGTTGAGGAAAGTATCTGAACAACAGCATGACTTCTGGCATTTGGGTACAGGAGGAAAGTGCACTGTACATCAGTGTCCTCAAACTTCTTGCTGCTCATTAGGTATGTTCTCATTTCCTACTTCTTCTAGTAGATCAGTTGGTCATGCTTCACTCAGACAATTCCATGGTTGTTTCTTATATCAACTGTCAAGGGACATCTGCCCAAGGACTCTGCTTTTAGGTGTTAGACCTCCTCTTTTGGGCTCATTTCCATTGGGCTTGTCATGTGCCAGGGGCTTTGAACCTGGTGGTGGATTGCATCTCTCAGCCAGACTGTGTTCTATCCACATAGTGGTCTCTCCATCCCAGATTTTTCGTTCAGTTTGCTCTTGATTGGACACACCCCTCGTAGATATCTTGGTCATCTCTCTCAACTCTAAGCTTCTTCTCCTCTGGTCCCCAGTTCCTCATCCTTTAGCTCTGGCTGTTGATGCTTTCAGCCAGAATTGGTCTCACCTATTCCTGTACGCCTATTCTTCTCTTCGACTCCTCCCTTGGATCGTAACCTTGATACATGACACTCCTTATTGGATCTTCTTGGTGGCAGCTCATATGCCAGTTCAGCTTTGGTTTCCTATACCTCTATTTGCATCCAGACCCACCTTCCTCTACCTAGTACCCACTCTCTATTGCTTCAACCTCACACATCACTTTTTCATTCAGAATTATCATCACTTCATCTTCACACGTGGGATTTGTCTGGTCCATTGCTCTTAGGGCCAGATTCTGAGATCACGTAACCTTCTTCTCCCATTAGTGGCAGGTTTTTCATCATTCGTCAATCTGATTCTCTCTTACTCTTATTCATCCTACTGTGACACACCTTTCTGCCTTTTTTACTTGGTTGTTTGACCATAGTTTTCCAGTCTCCACCATTACTAGTTATCAGGCAGTTTTATCCATTACCTTTCGTATTTCTTGCTACCATAGGGTGTTTTCTACTGTTCCTTCCTTCTTCACTAACCCCTCATCCAACTACTATGCCTGACTAAGACCTCAGTGTTAAAAAATGCCCCATGTGAGCCATTGGCTACTTGCTTTTGATACCACCTTTCTCTAAAAACTTCCTTCCTTCTCATCTGTGGTTGCCGTCCTCCAGATGACTATGCTCTTGATGCTTCTCGCAGTCTATTCCATCACAATTATTTACTCCTATACTCAGACCAGTCTTCCTAAGACTTCAGCTGTTCAGGAGAGTGACTGTCCTTTCTCTCCTGTCTCCCTACCTTCTATCTCACCTCTGTACTCTTTCAAACCCAAATCAGCTCCTATGTCCTGTTTTCATCTTCTACCCTTACCAGGTAGGTCTGTCAATTCTTCCAGTTTGTGTATTCTTTCTTGAATGTTGGTGCTCTCAGGCTCTTTCATATTTTATTGCATCAGATTCATCACTTGTCTCATTCTCTTGCTTCTCATCTTTGCTGGCCCTTGGACAAGATCTTCCAAGAGGGCATGTGGATAACTCTCCACACATTCGTAGCTCATTATCTTCATCATCTGCCTATTTTGTCTCCTCCAGTCACCATTCTTCAATCGACTCACTGTCTTTGAGATGGGTATTTTTTTCTCTCTCATTTGTTTAATAGGATTCCACCAAGTGGCTGGTGCTGCCTTCCAGAGTATGCTTACTTCTCAAAATTCACATCAGGCCAGGGTTAATGAAAAGTGCTCAATTCATCTGTCCTGACTTATCCAGTGTTCACTGTCGAGATGGGTTGTTCTGCAAGACCTTGGTATACAAAATTACTCAAATGCCCGATTCAGACCGTACCATTCCATGGCCTATAATGGAAAAAACTGACACCAGGGAAGTGACAGTCCACTTCTTTGGCTCATTGCACTGTCTCTAGTAAAAGGACTTTCCAACAGGTGTCTGATGAAGATTCAGATGCTTCTCTGAGTCTCCTCAACTTCAATTCTCCCTCCCCCTTTTCACATGGAGCATGGGAGACCCTTGCCACTTACTAGTTCCTAGTTGCTGGAGTGGCGAACCTTGGAGAGTTACTGATTCGACTCAGCACAAGTTGGTGAGAAATAGGGCAAGGGTGATACTTGCAGTGTAGTGCAGGTCATCCCTCAAACAGCTGGTGTGCCCTATTTCTCCAGCCTGGGTCTGTTTAGTTGAGTTGAGGTGATAACACACTAAACAATCTGATTATACCCTAACCACACAACACTTATTGGCTTGCCGATTCCTTGTGTGCAAGTGCTCAGACAGTCATGTCCTTATTCTGCCTTTCTCCCCTTTACATTTTGGGCAAAGAGTATACTCTGGTCGAGACGAGATGTGATTTCCCACAGGTGTGCCCATATGTTAATTTTTGGATTATTTGGTAAAAAAGAAGTATGCAAAGGCAAGTCCATTTAATGATAAAGAAAGTTTTGCTTTTATGTTCACTGACAAACCCAAGTTAATTTTCTCTCATACGTACAGCATGAGAGAACATGTGGTTTCCCACAGGTGTGCCCATATGGAACCCCTGCCATCTTGTGAAGAGATGTATATGACCTCATATCTGTAGTAATTTGTTGAAACACAAAACTGAAGTAACAGACAAAATAAAAAGCTCACAAAATCAGTAATAAACCTGTTGCCACAGATTCACTAATCAATCACCATCTACCTTAACCCATGTTTTATACCACACAGAATGTTTATTAATCTCTTAAAAAGTTACAAATTTTATCCATGCATACATCGTGTGACATAAAAACCTCTTTCCAGTCAAATAAAAAGATGAGAAAAATGTCTGAATTAAAAAACAAAGCCTAAAATAATATAACTGTCTATTTGAGGAACTTTGAGTGAGTGAGAGGGTAAGTTATTAGAGATCAGTTATTAGATTCCTACATTTGTTGTTTTGGTAACCATGGTCTCTTGCATCAATTTTAGATCAGTGGTAGTAAGATGTGCTTTGTGGCTCTAAAATGTTATCCAGTCAGGTTAAGACATCTTACAAGGAATGCTTTTCAAAATGATTTAATATTTTGATGGATTTTTGATTAAATTGTAATTTAGAAGTTGTTCCTCATCCTTTCAGAGGTGGTAAAACTAAAGCGACACCTAGCCTTGTTACGTGAGGAGTATGTAAAGCTACAAACACGACTTGCTGATTTGGAAAAAAAATACAGCATAGCAGTTGCATCATCTGGAAATGCTGATGAAGACTCGTTTGTCTCTAGATTACTTAAAACTGTTGCTAGTCTTTTTGATAAAGAACTGTACAGGTAAATAAGGAACATTGTTTGGATTAATTATGTACTTATTACCTTTCATTCAAGGTAATAAGGAACATTGTTTGGATTAATTATGTACTTATTACCTTGAATGAAAGGTAAATAAGGAACATTGTTTGGATTAATTATGTACTTATTACCTTGAATGAAAGGTAATAAGGAACATTGTTTGGATTAACTGTGTACTTATTACCTTGAATGAAAGGTAATAAGGA
>NW_013669770.1:10119-11893 GCF_000517525.1 Limulus polyphemus
GGTTTGTTTTTTTTTTTACTGTCTTGTTACCAAATACTTTATCCCAAAGATAACTGATTTTTAGGTAATTAATATTCAACTAAGATTAAAATTAATTAAGATTAAAATACTAGAAACAAAACACTACTTTTATCTTCCTTTAAAATAGAAAGTGAAACTTTTGTTTTATTTTGGTGAGCTGTTTCTTTAACATTGTTGATATTCAGATGAACAATCAATCAATCTTTGCCCCTCCAGTGGCAAAGCAGTATGTCTGCAGATTACAACGCTAGAAACCGGGTTTTGATACCCGTGGTGGGCAGAGCACGAATAGCCCATTGTGTAGCTTTGTGCTTAACTTCAAATAAACGAAAAATCAATCAATCTTGTTCGTTTAACCTCTGTTGAAAATCAAATGTGTTGGTAGGGAGATAAACAGCATGATTTTAGTAATAGAAGCATATTGTTTAAGCAAACAAAGAACCACTTTTATAAACTGCATAAAAAGTAATTTGTTAATACATACAGTGGAAGGTTGCAGAAGATTTTTGTATCGGCATCGATACCAAAATTTGATAGAGAGAAAGTTTTTCTGTAAAAAATCACAACTTTTGTTAATAATTCCGTTTGAACTTTATATTCATCCAAAATATTCAGTTTCAAAATCATATGAAATTAGGCTGCGAACTGTTATTATGATATAGGATCATTGAGATGTCACTTTCCATTTTTGAATTTCACTGATTTTTTTTTTCGTGATCATGGTGAACTTTATAGGTGTGAACGAGCACTGATGTCATCTGTAAATGTGCGAAACTGCGTTCAGTTTTACCAAATTGCTGATGAGATCGGAGCTGAAACCCTGAAAAACCACTGCTCAGAACTAATATCAACTCATTGGGTAAAGTATTGTTGTTGTTGTTTGAGAAAATCCACTGGGTTACTGTATGGTCATTTCTAGTAAACCTATTTTTTTTTTTCCAATAATACATGATCATCAACCTGTTATCATATGGTAGTAATTCCAAATGTTTCCTTCGTATTACACAGCTTAAAATGTGTAATTCTACAATGTCAGTGGTATTGTACAAGTTCGTATTAAATGGCTAGTTACATGATGTTAGTGATAGTTTTGTATAAGTTGGTGTTAAAGAACGTATTGATAGAATATAGTACGAAAAGAATTAGAGGCTCTTATCAGTCCGATGGATAATCTTGTAAACTTTAAAAAGATCATCTCTTACCTTTCTTTTGTCAAGAGAAGTTATATTAGTAAATCTTAAACTATTCCAATAAGATAACCCTTCCATCCCCAGAGTAACTATAGTAGCCCTCCTCTGAACCCTTTCCATGAGGTTAACATAGTTTCTTAAATAAGGAGACAGTAGTTTACCAAGTGAGGCATGACTGGTAATCAGGATGTCTATGAATACATCCTGATCTTGGCTTTACTACTAGTTTAAGAGCATTGCCTTGATGGTTTGAGTCACTCTTATTTACTACTATTCCAAGATCCCTTTTCTTCAGACATGCTGTTGAGTGGGTTACCATCTATTTTAAACATGTAATTATGATAACCCAGATGTAATAATTAAAGGTACTTTGAAAACTACCTGCTCGACTTAACTCATGATCAAAGTCTTTCTGTAATAATTTAAATCTCAATACCTCTAGAAATACCAAAAAGTTTAGTGTTATCAGCAAATTTTGGTACATTATAAATTATACCCTATCAATATAATTAATATAAATAAGAAAAAGCAAAAGACCAAACACTGACCCCTGAGACACCTCA
>NW_013669770.1:12899-26032 GCF_000517525.1 Limulus polyphemus
ACAATTCAATTTAGTAGTCCCCCCCCCAATACGAGTTTCTTAGCTAGTCCATTTTGTGGGACCATATCAGAATTTTTCTGAATGTACAAGTACTACAAGTCCACTCTGTTTTGCAAATCTACTTTTATTAAACTCTTTTAGGTTTTTCTCGGTTGAAAAGTAAGACTAAGTGGTCTATACTTTCCAGGTAAGGTATCAAAGGATCTGACAGTTTTAATTGACAACAAAAAGTTAGTTTTGGTGGGACAAACTTATAGGTTCCATCCTTTGTCGCTATTCATCTGTAGTCGTAGTTGTCCGATGAAAAGAGCTTCTTTGAATTCTCTGTCAGTGTACTTGGCAAGGATTTGTACAGGGAATGGTGAGTTAAAGTCAGATGTTACTCGTCAATGATTTGTTAAACAATTATCGGCAGCTGTGCTTCTTTCATGTTGTTGTTTATAAAGAGAGTCAATGTGTTCTTATCCTTGTGTGTGGGGTTCTTCTTGTTTCTGCTACGTGTGTATCATGACAGATGATACGTGTAAGTGAGTAAACTACATTGGAAACAAGATATCCGTCCTTACGCTGCAAACACATTTCTTGTAAGACACTTAGCTTTATTACATTGTAAGATAGTGTACTAAGGTTTTATAATTTGGCTTTTGAGGGTTCTATAGCTTTACTTGACAGTTCTGATTTCCTTATTATAGTTTTTATTTTCTTGGAGGTACCTTAAAAGTAATCTTTTTTATGTGTGTTATCTTTGGAAAATTGTCTTTTTTTTTCCTCTTGATTTATTTGCGTTTTTTTCATGTTGGAGGTGTGTGTGTGAGGCTAATTTTTGCTTTTCGTAATCCCTGAAAATGTGTTCAAAGTAAAAAGGTGGAAATTTGTTGCTCAAAAGGAATTATTTTAGTTCAAAATTTGTACTGTTTTTTTCTTCACTACAGTTCCAATCAGTTCTTTTTAATTCTTGGAAGCTTTTGGATTATGAGAGTTGAAGTTAAGAAAAAAAGTGGTTTTCTAATTGTTTTGTTTGAATGTTATTTTAATTATCTATCCTTGTAACAATTAGAGGGTTTAAGTTCATCTAAAAGCACCTTAGGGAGGTTACTCGTTTTTGTAAATCTACAGATAATCTCTCTAGCTTTGTACTGTCAGTTTTTGTTTGTGTTTTAATGGAATGCTTCTGAAGAAGCTGTAAAATGAAACATTGAATGTCCAATTAAAGAAAATTAATAAATTTGATGTTATAAGTTAGTTTATTACTAGTGTTAAAATGTTTTTATACAGCAGTATGTACTACAGAAATTAAAAATGAGGTTCCTCTTTCTGTTTGTGGTATTTTGATAACACTAATTATCGTTTCTGTTCCATAGAGCGACTTCACCAGTGATGATTTTGCCCATATGAATGCTCCATTGTTATACCAGATGTTCAAGGCTAAAACAGATTATCCTCTTCATATGGCAGTCAGAACTGAGAGAGAGGATGTTGTATTTCTCTATCTAATCGAATATGATTCTCAGGTAATATGGTGTCTCGTGTAATGATATCTTCTTGAACATTCTAAGTAAATAATTATAAAAATCATAAATAATATTCAACGTTAAACTGGCACACAGTTCAAAACATTTTATTTAGGCCTATCTGTGGCCTAAAAAAAAGTTGACGACTCTACATGTTTCGACGTTACAACGTCATCCTCAGGAGTAAGGACGTTGTAACGTCGAAACATGTAGAGTCGTCAATTTTTTTGAAAGCCACAGATAGGCCTAAATAAAATGTTTCTAACTGTGTACCAGTTTAACATTGAATATTATTTATGATTTTAACTTTATACACAAGTGTCAATATACTATAATTAAATAATTATAATTGTGTTAACTGGATATGTACATGGTCAGTCCAGTTGACCGACCTTATACTGGAGAATGAATTTTAACAGTAATACCAAATTAACTACATGTATCTACACAAGATAGTGCATGCTTTGAGTAAAATTCACAAGTCTCTTGTACACAAAAAATCAGATGTGTTACAAAGTATTTGTACACAAGATATGTCTGTGTATAATCAGATGTGTTACCAAGTATTAGTACACAAGATATGTCTGTGTATAATCAGATGTGTTACAAAGTATTAGTACACACAGATATATCTTGTGTACTAATACTTGGTAACACATCTGATTATACATATCTTTTGTACTAATACTTGGTAACACATCTGATTATACATATCTTTTGTACTAATACTTGGTAACACATCTGATTATACATATCTTTTGTACTAATACTTTGTAACACATCTGATTATACACAGACATATCTTGTGTACTAACACTTGGTAACACATCTGATTATACATATCTTACACATCTGATTATACATATCTTTTGTACTAATACTTTGTTACACATCTGATTATACACAGACATATCTTGTGTACTAATACTTGGTAACACATCTGATTATACACAGACATATCTTGTGTACTAATACTTTGTAACACATCTGATTATAAATGGACAGTAAATACCAGATGTGATAGATATGGATATTGAAAAGACTCTAGATATTTATTTAGGAGGTTTTAGAGGTTATACGAAAGCAATATAGATATTGTACGATGGACAAAGGTACTTTTATTCTTCACGTGAACAACACACTGACATCATCAATACATAGACATATCTTGTGTACTAATACTTGGTAACACATCTGATTATACACAGACATATCTTGTGTACTAATACTTTATAACACATCTGATTATACACAGACATATCTTGTGTACTAATACTTGGTAACATCTGATTATACACAGACATATCTTGTGTACTAATACTTTGTAACACATCTGATTATACACAGACATAACTTTTGTACTAATACTTGGTCTTACTTTGTTCATGTAATTATGATCAGCTACAATTATTTGTTACAGTACGTTTATATCATAAACACGTTTAACACTTACTTTGTTCATGTAATTATGATAAGCTAGAATTATTTGTTACAGTAAGTTTATATCATAAACACATTTAACATTTACTTTGCACATGTAATTATGATCAGCTAGAATTATTTGTTACAGTAAGTTTATATCATAAACACGTTTAACATTTACTTTGCACGTGTAATTATGATCAGCTAGAATTATTTGTTACAGTACGTTTATATCATAAACACGTTTAACATTATCTTTGCACATGTAATTATGATCAGCTAGAATTATTTGTTACAGTAAGTTTATATCATAAACACGTTTAACATTTACTTTGCACATGTAATTATGATCAGCTAGAATTATTTGTTACAGTAAGTTTATATCATAAACACGTTTAACATTTACTTTGCACATGTAATCATCATCAGCTAGAATTATTTGTTACAGTATATTTATATTATAAACACGTTTAACATTCAAAATAGAATTCTATACAAACTTTGGGAATGAAGTTCAAGTTGAGCAAAATATACTCATATTAATCTTTAATTATGTCAGTGATAAAGGTTTCTTTTTCTTTTCACCATCTGCTTCATATTTTACAAAATACTTCAAAGATATGCAACTATAGATATTAAACCTATTTGCATGGGTGGGTGTCAAAGGTCACATTCCATGACCTTTTACAGAATGCCATTAAACATGGTATTATGTATTTCATCAAGTATCCATTTCTGCTCTACATTGCTGATTTAATGACAGTTTGGGGTTGTTAAACGTGTTTATGATATAAACGTACCGTAACAAATAATTGTAGCTGATCATAATTACATGTACAAAGTAAATGTTAAACGTGTTTATGATATAAACGTACCGTAACAAATAATTGTAGCTGATCATAATTACATGTGCAAAGTAAGTGTTAAACGTGTTTATGATATAAACGTACCGTAACAAATAATTGTAGCTGATCATAATTACATGTACAAAGTAAATGTTAAATCATGAGTTTTTCCAAGTTCTATGAATTTTAGTTATGCTAAAAAGTAATAATAGTAGTCTATGAACAAATAAAAAGAAAAGACTTTTACAAAAGGATTGATTGTTCTTGTGACATCTTAACAGGGAAGAATATTTTTTTAAATTTTAAAAGCAGATTTTAAACAACTTGTCTGTTGTGTATTTCCAGAAAATAGTTGAAAATTTTGTCTCTATTGCTGAATATTAAAATACTATCATTATGACATCTAATATTCTTCTAGTTACCTGGAAAACTGAATGAAATTGACTTGCAAGGTGATTTGCCGTTAGATCTTGCTCTAAAGACCCAACAGGAGAGTATCAGCAAAACACTTGTTAGTCATCGAGCTAGCGTGAATGCCACTGATAGCCATGGAGAGACTTTACTTCACAAAGCAGTAAAAAGAGGTAAACTAGTACATTCATAGCTAGTTAAAAACTTTTAATTGTGGCTCTGCACTCAACAGAGTGCACAAGAAATGAATCGTTCTCCTAGTGCTAAGTAGTACATAGATCTCTCTAAAGAATCTTTATTCAAGAATTCTTATTAGTTTTGTTTTTTAAATGTAGTCTAGAAGGTCTATTTTATTAAACATTGGTTAGAATAAATACTTTCATTGAGTAGCTCACTAATATAAAAATTCACATTAAAGATTTAATCTTTGTTTCTTCAAATGTTGGATTAAGTCTCTTGTTACTTTACGTCTTTAAAACCTGACAGGATTCTCAGATAATTGTTTTTTGGACCATCTCCTGGTGAAGAAAGAAGCCTTTACTATTTACAGATTAATGTAACGCAGTATGAATATTGATTTTCAACCAATTACTGTGTGTTTTCTCGTGTTGTAGAAAAATTTGACCACCTGTATAATCTTATGATGTATCCACCTTTCTATGTATACATGAACACATAGGCTTAACAGATGTAACCAGCTCTGTTACAGTAATACTTGAATGATTGTGTTTCTTCTGTCAACTGCAACAACTTTTTTATGTTCATTTCACCACCAGGGGATGAATTTGCAGCAAACTTTCTGATAGAACATAAAGCATCGGTTAACAGTACGACTCCAATAGAAAAGGAAACTCCTCTTCATCTAGTGTCGAGCTTTGGTTTGGAGGATGCCAACAAGGATATTGTAGAAGGAATGACAAGAGTAGCTGAAAAATTAGTGAAAAATGGAGCCAACCCTAACCTTCAGGACAGTAATGGAAAGTAAGTATGAGGAACTGATCGAGAGTTGAGATTATTTTATTATAAAGGCCTGTTACAGCATTGTTTTCCAGATACGTGATGGTCACATTTTTCATTTTTGTTATGGTCTTGTTTTTATTTTTTCAGTTTTGTAAAGTAACTTTTGTGACGAGTGAATGATTTGTTTTGTTGATTAAAAACCCTTCTTTTACTCTCAACTCAAAGATATGTATGATCAGAGTTTATCAACATTAGCAATCAAAAGAAAATACGATTGTCTCCAACTGCTGGCGACCTTAAGGGAAAAGATGATTGGACGGGCTTGCATAGTGCAACGGACCATCATATGGTTCCCTAATCAACAATACTTGTTGTGTTATAAATCGCCTCTACTCTGCAAAGGAAAAGGCTAAGAAAATTTCACATGATGATCAACAATCAGTTATCTCGTATGCAATCAGAAAACTGTGGCTTTAATGGTGATTACAATGAAAAGATAAACAATGAGTGATTGAGAGTAAACTATATGGCCTGATAAGTTATTTTTAACCCTTTTTTTGTATTAACAGTGAAGTAATACTGTATAGAAAACCACATGAGACATTTAACCAACAGTGTAACATCACTGGTAGACCCGGCATGGCCAGGTGGTTAGGGCACTCGACTTGTAATCTGCGGGTTTGAATCCCTGTCCCAGGTTTGGTGTTTTAATTATGAAAGTTTGTTGTTTTAATGATATGTACACAATACTTTGCTTGTATAATATGAAGTTTTCAGTCTACCTTGTATTCTGTTGTTTCTTTACATTTTCACAATTGGTTAAGAGCTGGTTTTTTCCTTAGCTTAAAGGTAAGAGGATCGAGCATAAAATGTTGGAATTTTCCCAAAGAATGAGGTCAACGTAGAAGAAACTCTATTTGATAATACCGTAATGCTAAAACCTACAACACCAGTAGTATTACCAACTACTGTCTAAACGAATGTAATACTAGTCCTACCTCTAGTTTCTTTTGCATCATCCTTGTTCAAACATAGAAAAAAAAAAACCCTCTTAACAAGAAGATGAACACACTAACACAACATATTTATTTGTGAAAACGTAAACAAACGGATGCGAACTTTAATCGTTATAGGATATTGCTTGAGGTTACTACTTCTGCGAGAGATATGCTTTTAAAAAAAATTCTTTCATCCCAGATATAATATTATACTTTTATTACATAAGGTTGCTTTTGGTGCACCAGAAGTTACATGCTTTGTTATTCACTGTCTTATAGCACTGCTTTACATAGAGCAGTAGCAGCTAAAAACACCCCAGTATTTTCGTTATTACTGGCATCTGAAAATTTAGACCTGGAGCTAAGAAACGTAAATGGAGAAACTGTTCTCTGGTATGCTCTTCAGTTTGGAAGCTATGACGATGACAGCTTTGCTGCTCGTTTGGTGAAGCGAGGAGCCTGCGTTGATGCTATCAATCCGTCTAATGGTAAGAAATCGTGTCAGATTTGCTAGTAATGTTAGAAAAGTTCTGACTTGACAGCGGTGATTGGTGTGGTTTGTTGGAAGGTAACATAATAACTAGTGACCGTAGTCTAAATAGTAATAATCAAAGTACCTAAACTTTAAATCACAGGATATACAATAATAATAATTGAAAACGGTAACTAGAGGTTTGGTCAATGATGTATGACTTATCGTGAGTTTTATCACACTTTTTTTTTAATGAATATTGTACTCCATTAATAATATCATTGAAGTATGTAGAAACTGTTTGTTGAGGTGGTCCGTCACTTTACGAAGCACAGTTTTAAAAGTGATGATTCAAAAAAGATACATCAAAAGAAAAAAGTAATAATTTTTAATGGGGGGGGGCATTTGAGGCTATAACTTTTAACCAAAGACTGGATATAATAGTGACGATGATAGAGTAGATTTGACCTTATTATTAACTTATGTTTATATTGGGAAATGTTGATTGTTACTCCTAGTGTAATACAATCGTTTGTTAAGACTGATTTAATTTATAGCGGAGTTACAAAACAGTTTTACTGAAACTATAAAACTTTGATTGAATAATTAGATGCTGTTACTATTCTTAGTCGCAAGAGGAAAGCAATGTGTAACCTCCCAGAAATGTTCCTCTAATTGTATTGAGTAATAGATTAATTTATTTGTACTTGCCGGAAATTAAACATTACTATAGAAATCACCTTACAGTGTATCACATTGTCAGTGCTTAATATCAGTAGTTTCCAATAGGTATGGGTTGTTTTGCTTGAACTTTCTATTTACTGTCGGTGTGCTGTAACTTCTAGTTACTCTTCGTTTATTATTAGGTGATAGTTTACTCCATCTGGCAGCAAGAGCTAGAAATGAACCAGCGGGAGTATTTCTGGCAACTCATGGTGCAATACCTAACTTGACCAACAATAAAGTAAGTATTAAACGAATGGGGGGCGATGTTTTAATTATCTTGTAAGTTTATGTAGGTATACATATTCATTAAAAAAGTATTAGGAGACGATGTATTCAGCTAGTAATTGTCACAAATTTGTACAAAAATCCCATGGTGCAGAGAACTCGTAAACATCAACAATTGCCATAACGAACCATTTGGAGTCGAAACACCACAAGGAAAGGTACTGTAAAGTAAGCAATGGCAACTTTGTATCTCGGTTATTCTAAAATTATTGATACCGAAATTTCAAATAACTTTATAGTATTGAATAATATATGTGTCTGTGTGTGTATATACATATATATTCACTGAAACTCGTTACTCTGTAAAAAAAAACATGCTTTCTAAAAAGTACCTAAATATTTGCGAAAGACACACAATCTGAATGCTTTTGGAAGGTAAATAAACATGATAACATGAATGCTTTTGGAAGGCAGATAAACATGAATGCTTTTATAAGGTACACACTAATTGGAAAATGTGACTTTCCTGAGAACTGGTAGTTTCAGAAGTTGTCTCTCATGTAATAATTCTTTTTTTTTTTAATGTGTGGAATACATTTTTATTATAACATTGGGGAAGTAAAGATTTTACCTGTTATAAAATTTGGTTTTGATACCTGTGGTGGGTAGAGCACAGGTAATCCATTGTATAATTTTGTGCTTAATGACAAACAAATACTAGAGAAAGTAAATCAAGGATTTTTTTTTTTCATTCTATTCCCAAAGGGAGAAAGTCCCCTCCATGTAGCCTGTGAGAATGGGTTATCACACTTATCTACTGTGTTGCTGCAGCAAGGAGCTAACCCTAATCTCCAGACAACCGATCGTAATTCTGTCGAAGTGTTTACTGCTGAAAATGATGAAAACTTTGCTTTTCAACAAACTCCTTTGCACTTAGCAATAAGGAATGGTCATGAGGAAACTATCAATGCAATTATAGAACACAAAGGTGTGGCAAAACTGAAAAAAATATCCATGAATGTATAGAATATTTTAATATTGTTTTTAATTTTTAGTTATTTTGAATTGTAACTAATTTTTTATATATTAAAGATTAAAGAAGAACCCTTAAATAAGATTTTAACATCTCTTTTTAGCAATACCAATTATATATATATATATATATGTGTGTGTGGGTGTGTGTGTAAATAATACGTGTTTCTCTGTGTATTTATAGTCTATACACACCATTCCACTGATTCATCAATCATAGTCCCTAACTTCAATCTTAAAAACTCTCGTGACCAGTCTCCACTGAGCTTAGCCCTTGACTTGGGGCTTCACGGAATTTCCCACAAGCTTTTAAGTTGTGGTGCTAATATCAATGTCACCAACTCTGAAGGACTAAGTCTCTTGCATCAGGCAATACAAGACCAGGATGTTAAGAGTGCATTATTCCTGTTGGAGAACGGAGCGGATATTTCTCTTTTGTAAGTTATTATTGCTCTTAATTACTTTAGTATGTACAGTTTAATGTTTACTCTTGATGTAGCTCACTTATCGGCCCGGCATGCCCAGGTGGTTAGGGCATTCGACTCGCAATCTGTGGATCATGGGTTCGAATCCCCATCACACCAAACATGCTCACCCTTTCAGCCGTGGGGGCGTTATAATGTGACGGTCAATCCCACTATTCGTTGGTAAAGAGTAGCCCAAGAGTTGGCGGTGGGTGATGATGACTAGCTGCCTTCCCTCTAGTCTTACACTGCTAAATTAGGGACGGCTAGCGCAGATAGCCCTCGTTTAGCTTTGCGCAAAATTCATTACAAACAAACAAGCTCACTTACCATTATATTTCCAATTTGACAGATGTTAAGGAACTTTGTGTTTACATTTAAAGAAAATCTAGTATTGTTTGTGTGATGATTTTTGGAACCTTCGTTGTTATTAATTTTAATAGCAATGTTTATTTACCCAGGTATTTTTCTTATTTTGATTTCAACTGAGCCTGGTGAAAAACTTAAAATGTTTTTTGTCGATCAGCCCATCAAGTTCATGATTCTGTAGATGTAATTTTTGCATGTTCCTGCTCAGACAGTAACTTTTTTTACACGTGTATTAGATTCAACATCTTGTAAACATATAATCGGGGTAATTAGCAGAGATTTCAAGAGTTGAGGAATATGTGTACCCTTTATTTTTCAAGTGCATCTTTCAAAATCATGGCTCAATCAAAAGTCATAAATATTAGGTATTATCGGCTTTATTGTCATCACTACTTTTGTATTCTTTTGTTGCAGAGGCCGATCTTTAATACCAGACCAAAAACAAAAATTAATGAAGTTCGTATAATTATTATTATTATTATTAGTGCTCATACAATATAGCAAACTGCTAAGATTCAATAATTTTTTCATGTTGATGTTCTAAATCTAAAATACATTTGTTTTTCTAATTTTTGTTCAATAATTTCTCCATTTCTCTCAGTTGACTTAATTTTTATAAGTTAGTGTTTCTGTTCTTTTTTGTTATGAATACATTAATAAACTGACAGTAAAAATTACTGTTTAAGAGGATATTAGCTTTTATACTGTTAACAGTATAAAACTATATGTTTATAAAATGAAATCTTTCCAAAAAAAAATAGTAAAATGCTCACTGTATATATTTTTTTTCACAAGCCTCTTTGGCTATTCAAGAATATGACTTTCAGTCTTTCTGATATGTTGAATGTATGTAAATCTTTTTATTTCACTTGTTAAGTATGAATAAATATAAAAAAGCACACTTTTTATTACGTTAATATTTGCAATGCCATTGATAAATATCCTTAAATAGAGATGTTAATCGTGTGAGTCCTTCAAGCAAAAGTTTCTGTATTAACAATTATGATACAATATATTTGACTTTTCGGATTAATTTATATCCAGCTTCAAAGGTAATTTTAAGATGACTATTTAAATTGTTACATGACCTGGTTTAGTTCTACTGTTAAGTACGAGTTGCTTTAATTTTTTCATTAGGACCAAAGACAATGATACACCTCTGCAGCTGGCCATAAAGCGCCACCTTCCTGCTGTAGTTGAAGCCCTCTGTTTACGAGGAGCTGACATGAATGTATTAGATGAAAACAAAAACTACCCTCTGTGGGTCGCATTAGAAAGTGGGCAAGAAGACATATCATCAATCTTGGTAAAAGTGAATTCTATAACAAATCTGTTGAATAAACTTTTATGGTCTATATTTCTTAATTCATTTTTTGTGTGCAAATCTAGATTGCAGTTACATTTAATTCCTGAAGAATTCATATTAATATTGGTATTTCATTGAATTTTGAGAAGATGGTGTTAATGTTTAAAGATTCTCTTGAAGTAATAAGTTGTGTTACTGAAGTTGATATCTTTCAAAATATTCTCGAATGTGGTGATGTAGTTGTTGTTTTCACGTCTTCAAATGAAAGGAATCTTCAAGATAAAACATTGAACTAGCTCTTTTCTTTGAGTCATGCTAGTCTTTTTGGTATGTAAACAAGCTTTATTTCCATAGGAAGTTGGTCGATACAACCCACCTCGTAACCTTGAAATTGTACATATTATAATTCTGAATGTACTAAGTGTATCTTCACAAAATATGGCAAGATTTCAGTAAATATATCTAGTCTGTACTACACAAAAAATTTGATTTTGTAATAGAATATTTTTACTAAAGATATGTTTGTGAATTTATGATGCCTTTACTGTATTGGTCTAAATGAAAGGTTGTTTTCACTTTACAATCTTCATATTTCATTTGCATAATCTCTAAAACCTCTGAAATTAATATCAAAACTTTTTCTTCCACAAAACCTATCTTTTATTTCTTATTTTCTCTAACTGTAACAAAATCATAATGAAAGGAAAAGTTGAAAAATATGAACTAAGATTAATAGTTCCTTTTATTTAATGCATCATCTATCACAAGATCGTCACTAACCCTCACATTGTCAACTGTTAACCTTTTCACATCCATTTACTTTTAACTTTATGATATTTTCTGTACCTTAGACCACAGCATTCGGTTCAAAGGAATGAATCACACCAAGAGCCCACTAACTGTTTCCGTTAGACAATGTAAACAACACGTGGTTTTTGCATTCACATTTTAACTTAGGCTTAGGTTGAAGTTCTGTTAGCTGCTTGGAGTTGAACAACGGCAAGAACAAAAGATATAAGGCTGAGAAGAAACAGTTGTAGCTTTATGTAGAGGAGAACATGATCTTTCTATTGGTTATAAAAATGTCCACCAGATAAGTACATATGTTTGGACAATTCCCTTGAAAGCTATGGGAAGGGTTTCTTGGTGGATTTGACAAATTTGCTCAGCAACTCAAGAAAGCAGGGGGTTCACATTTTTAATTTTTTTTTGTAATTGTGTACGGTGTGTGATTCTAATTGATATCATACACTGAAAACCCTAGTAGGGAAGATGTAACATCTATAGGGGGATTACAGAATGTAGACTCGTCACATTACACAGAGAAGTGAAGATTGAGAATTGTTTTTAAGTAAGAAATTAGAACTTGGATATTTTGATACCAAGATTCTTGATGTACATTGATAATAAAGTTGATTAATTAAAATTTAAAACGTACATTTTTACCAAGCTGAACAGAGTTAACCTGCAACTTATAGTGTATGTGCTTATTTTCTCCACCGAAGACTTTTTTTTTTCAGTCCAGAACTTTGTTGTCTATTAAAGTTGGTTATTTTTCTGGTGACTCATACAGGGAATCCAATACAAAAAAACTTCATTCAGGGATTGCTACACAAAAAATGTAGGTCTAAACCCAGATTTGGGCAACAACTGAATACCACACTTGAACGATTGAGTAAAAACCTAATATTAGGAATTTTTTGGGCAGATTCTAATATAAAGAAAAAAATAAGTTGTGCTCTTTATCATTTTAGTTGAAAGCTTTATATGAATTGCAATCGAAGTACTTAAGCATCACCTGGTAGTTTATGATTTCAGTAAAAACTTGTTTGTGCTTTTGAATAGGAGTAGAACTAAGTTTCAGTTTTTGAGAAAAACCTGGTAAAAGTTGATTGGTCTAGAAATTACAGAGTTACAGTATATCCTGCTGTTGTTAAGAAGTTTCTAGTAGCATCGTGTTTGCTGATTGGCCTAGAAATTACAGAGTTACAGTATATCCTGCTGTTGTTAAGAGGTTTCTAGTAGCATCGTGTTTGCTGATTGGCCTAGAAATTACAGAGTTACAGTATATCCTGCTGTTGTTAAGAGGTTTCTAGTAACATCGTGTTTTTATTTGGTTTGACCATTTCTCCATCAGAAAACACTCTAACTTAGCGGTAGATTTTGCTGTGTTATGATGTATAAGATGTTATGGCATCAATAAATTACCTAAATTATGTTAAAAACATAGAAAAATACAACAATGAGCTAATATATTTGTGTCATCTTCTTGACACGGGTGTCCCGTGTCATCTTCTTGGCTGGTGTCCGAACAAAGAGATTATTTATACTTGTGTTTCTTGCTCAAGCTCCCAGATGTCAGCACACCTGGTGTCTAGTGGTTGATTCAAGC
>NW_013669770.1:27032-30398 GCF_000517525.1 Limulus polyphemus
AGTTACTAACGTTAATATTACCTGTACTGTTGTTAAGAGGTTCTAGTAGCTATCGTAGTTTGACTGATTGGCCTAGAAATTACAGAGTTACAAGTATATCCTGCTGTTGTTAAGAGGTTTCTAGTAGCATCGTGTTTGCTGATTGACCTAGAAATTACAGAGTTACAGTATATCCTGCTGTTGTTAAGAGGTTTCTAGTAGCATCGTGTTTTATTTGGTTTAACCATTTCTCCATCAGAAAACACTCTAACTTAGCGGTAGATTTTGCTGTGTTATGATGTATAAGATGGATGTTTTGATGTTATGGCATCAATAAATTACCTAAATTATGGTAAAAACATAGAAAAATACAACAATGAGCTAATATATTTGTGCATGGGTGTCCCGTGTCATCTTCTTGGCTGGTGTCCGAACAAAGAGATTATTTATACTTGTGTTTCTTGCTCAAGCTCCCAGATGTCAGCACACCTGGTGTCTAGTGGTTGATTCAAGCTCATGAAGGGTTGTTGCTTTCCACTGTAGAGGGGCGGAAAGAATTTTGATGGCTGCATAGAAAAGTTGATTTTTGCTGTCAACAAGAATTAATCTTCCATCGACTGTCGTAGCTTTCCACCATGAAAGGGCTAATATTAGTATGTTTGAGGTTTAATTGTTATTTAGTTTATACAGGTATTTCACGGACTGAATGTAACACAGTACAAATAATATAATAAAAGACAATTACCTAAGATTATGATGATTTGAGAGTAAATTTAGTGAACTCTATAAATACATTTAAGAATAAAAAAGATACTTGTCAATATTGTAAGTAGTTATGTACTGTGCCGCAGCTTGTGTAATACAAGTTGTATTAACATGTGCACATATATTTTATTGAGGTTTTTCTTTAACCACAGGTCAAACATGGATGCGATTGTGACTGTTGGGGTGAAGGCCCTGGAGGATGTTACCAAACACTTTTACATCGTTCACTTGATGAAAACAACGAGTCTGTAGCATGTTTTTTAATCAGAAGGTGGCTACTAGAAACAGCTTCTGTTTATTTGAATATTTAGATGCTCTAGGTGAAAAATATGAGAAACTTGTGTTTCTTCTACTGTAGAGCCCTTAGGGAATTTTATTTGTAATTGTCAGTTGAAATTATTCACAAAAAAAATATATATATATAATGATGAGCAAGAAAGGATTAAACTAAAAATTCAAAGAAACTTTTACTCTACTGTGTGAACTAAAGGAAATTAGTTGCTGTAAAAAAAAGAGAGAGGGAATTAAAAATTGTCTACATTAGTTATGATGTTACATTAATTATGATGTTGCATTAATTATGATGTTGCATTAGTTATGATGTTACATTAATTATGATGTTGCATTAGTTATGATGTTATATTAATTATGATGTTGCATTAATGTAACATCATAACTAAGCTGAGTCTTGGTTCATTAAGAAAGCAGCCTTGTCTTCTGTAGCTGATATTGTTATTAATTACTGTTGATAATTTCACTGGCTGTTTCCCATGCTTTACCTAACAGTTTTCATTATAGCTTGTCTCTTGGATTTTTAACAGAAAGTTCGTTATTTTTTTCTAGCAAAATTTTAGAAAAACATTCGGGAATACAGAAGTTATTGATACTAGAACCAGATGGATTTGTTATTTAAGAATGTAAGAAAACACTTGAAACCTTTGTTTTATATCTAGTGGATGTGACCTGAATACTGCCAGGAGACCTAGTCCTGATGGTAAAGGAGATGAAGAAGCATATGATGGGCAGACTCCTCTTCACTTATCATGTGCATGGGGATTAGAGAGGGTTGTTCAAACACTCATGGAACACGGGTGTAACTTAAACACACAGGTAAGACGGTTCTCACGATAATTGTTGTATATTTCATATATTAAATAAATTTAAAATGTAAAGATAATTGAATATATCTTCTTATTTCATCAACTACAAGTTCTCTGGTGAGTAAATTTACAGACTTACAATGCTAAAATTAGTGGTTTGAGTCCTCACAATATACAAGGTGCAGACATAGTGTTGTGTAGCTTTGAACTAAGAAAACGACAAAGGAACGTAATGACGGTAAAATGTGGACGTCTTCTCTCTTCACAAGGCAACCCTCTTTATCACCGGAATATGCTGACCCAAAGTTGAAAAAATTTGAATTCATTAATTAAATAATATTGAGAAACTGTAATGGTAATATTTCAATTTCTTGGATAGTTGTAATAATCAAAAATGGTAACAATCAGAAAAACTAATCTTCATTAATTTATTTTCATGAGTCATGACATTAATAAATTAACCTGAACAAACTTAAATTAATTTGAAATAATAATGATTAACTTTAGTGGCAATATTTTGATTACTTCAATAGCTGTAGTAATTAAAAATTAATTAATTAAAAATTAATTAAATTTAAATTAATAAAATTTAACTAATTTTAATTAATTTAATACCTTTCGTCACGGGTGAAAGGCCATGTCATTTTTGTTTGTTGACTCGCATTAAAAATTTTATTGAACTAATATTTCATGAATTTATGTCAATAAGTTTGGTATCAGACTGTAGATTATAATTCAAATTTTAGACCTATACTTTACTCAATTTGTTTATTTAAAAGTAAATATTAAAAAACACAGATAAACATTGATTTTTGTGTGTCACGTGGTATGTTGAATGCAGCAATGATTCAAATTAAATGTTTGTGAAGTCAAAATACTAAGTCTGTAGTTTCATACGAATTAGAAAATCAAATTACAGATATTGACAAGCTAGAATATAAAATAAGAACGTCTTATCTTTTCTATTTGCTAAGATATTGCTTACTTAATAAATCAAATATACTCACCTCCTTCCATTTTTGGAAATGCTCCTTTATATACACTTATTTCTATATATGAACTGAATAACCAATCGGAAGCACAGAATGTCTCTCTAGTGGTTTTCTAAGCCTTTCTAACGTACCTAGTGTCATTTCTTTCTTTTAAATCAAGATTTCAATGAGGTAAGTTGTGACTTTAGTCTGCTCGAAATTTCATATTTTTTTAGACTTAAATACAGCTTAGTTACTAAGCTTGATATATTATTGTGGAATTCTTGATGTAGTAATTTATAATTTTTTAGTTATTCAAATGTATATATAAAACCTAAAAAATATATTTCGTTTCATATCATCTAAGTGTGAAATTTTAAAAGGCTTAGCAACCTACATCAAGCAGCAAACAAGTACAGAGGTCATAACTAGAAGAGATAATTGTTTACTTTACTTCTTTATTTATTCTTCTATGTTTAAGAAAAATAAGTTTAAGAACTTATTTCTAAATAGCAATAATCTATATACATATGTATAATGTATAATAATTG
>NW_013669770.1:31398-34002 GCF_000517525.1 Limulus polyphemus
CTGAAACATAGGCAAGACAAGTTACTTTGTACAGACCAAAGGTCAGTTTTATGTTATTTGATATGGTAACAACAATGATGTGAGCTATGTCATTGTAACTTCTGCATTGCTAGCCAGGCACAGCTGAAAGGTCAAAATAAAAAAATATATATAAATGTATAATGTTGTGAGATTTAAGCTATTTAGTCTAAACATTTATGTTTTCTTGTTATAATTTGTGTTCATTCTAGAATGAAAGAGGTATAATTTATGTTTATTTCCTAATTTTTTATGGTTGTTGCATGATCGGTCAAATATACCGAACCCATACAGAGATTAATAACTGAAAATAACAGATAAAATATAAAGTTTTTTCTTAAGAAATATTTGATAAATATCTGGACATTATAAAGATTTTACAGTTTAAAATTAGAAAATCTTCTGATTCATAAAAATATTTTTAATCTTAAAATGAAAATTACTTTGCATGATAGATAGGCAAGATGTGAAAAAAAAAGGCATGAAAGAAACATTGCTTTACAAACCTCAAGACTTAATAAAAAAATTGATATTTTGCGTGTGAAAGCATTGTAATGTTTACTGATAAACTGCCAAATTTCGTTAACATTTGCTTACTACTTTAAAAGTAATAGCATGAAATCTATAACAAGCACAAGATGGTTACGAGGTCGGTTCTAGGGATCGAGCCTGGGCCGAAAGAGTTAATGGAATTATTTTTGTGACATTGATAGATTTAATTATAATTTTGATTAACTGATTATTTTACATGACACCGATCAATTTAATAATGTTAATTGCTGAGCTCTGATCTTATTCTTTTCCCTCAAATATATTCATGTAACATTTAGTTTTATTTAAACCTATAAAAATGAAGTTGGTTGATTTGAATAAGCTTGGAACTTTGAAACTCTACATACTATACTTCTGAATTTCCTCTGTGTATCTCCATGAAATTTGGCAGTGTTTTAGCAAATGTTACACATCTGTTGTACACAAAACTGAATTTTTAATCAAGTATTTACGCTAAGGATTTGTCCGTGAATTTCCAAAACTTTACTGGGTCAGCCTGAGTAAAAAAAATAATTTTCACATTAACAATAAAAATACTTAGCCTTCATATTTCAATTGTATAACCTCTAGAACCTTCTAAACGAATGTCAAAAGTTTTTTTAGTACAATTTTATATTTTCTTTTACTTTTACTACCCTAATATAAACTGTAAACAAATTACCAATTTACAGTGAAATGAAAACTATGAAATAAAATTAATAATAGTTTTTTCATCTGCACTGACTACATTTTTAGTCAGAAAGTTCCAAATTATTCACACTTTCAAGTGCTAACTTTTTACGCGTGTTTTATTTTAATTTTATATCTTTATTTCTGTATTTTGTACCGCTGAAACTGTAAATCACTGTGGAAGCTTATTAACTGTTACCTGTAGAGATAACGTAACGACAAATAATCTAATATCATGGTTTACACTAGTGCTTAAGCTAGTTTGATTTTTAAATACTTATACTACAGAGCCTCACAAATTTGAATTTCCATGTAGCATTCAAATATGCATTTTTAGAACACAAAACATATAAGGCAATAGAATATAATGTCCTAAAATTACTCTAATTTATCTGGCTTTCTAAGTACGCTATAGAGGATTAAAACTGTGATCACACAACAAGTCATTTGGTATCAAGTGAATACTTTTCCAGTCAAAATCGAAAGGCTGTTTGTAAGTTTGATATAGAAGAGAATTTGATTATAAACATGTCCATGTAAACGAGAAGGGGAGGGCTTCTCTGGTGGGTTCGATAAAGTTATTTATATTTCAGGAAAAAGAAAGGTAGGAAGTTCAGATTTTTGTTTCTTGTTTGCAGTCCTGTTTATTTTGTTTTTCTAATTATTTGGAAACTGTATTTTAAATGCTAGAAAAATTCTGAAGTTAAGAATTTAAAGTTGAGAACTATTGGGATTTAGAAAAATGAAGTTTGTGATTTTTTTTTAAATATTTCTTTTTGAAATTAAAAACTTAAAACTCAAATAAAATAAAACTTAGAATTATAAACTACTTTTTTATATTAGGTTTATTGACCTATGTTGATAATTGTAAAAGGTCATGACATCCAATTTGACCTGTTAATATGAAAATAGATATGCTCACGAGTGACACAGAGGTATGTCTGCAGACATATACCACTAAAAACTGGGTTTGGTACCCATGGTGGCCAGTGCACAGATAGCCCTTTTTTGTAGCTTTGGGCTTTAATAACAAACAAACAACAATTGACATAAATTGATAATAAAAAAAAAAGAAATTGTTAAATACAATTTTGAATGTAATATTGTAAAAGGTCATGACATCCAATTTGACCTGTTAAGGTTGATAATTGTAAAAGGTCGTGACATCCAATTTGACCTGTTTGAGTAGCAATCCCTGAATGAAGTTTATTTTTGGATTGGATTCCCTGTATGAGTCATCAGTTGTTACCCAGATCAGAGTTTAGACTTGCATTTTTTAAGTAGTAATCCCTAAATGAGGTTTTTTTGTATTGGATACCCTGTATGAGTCATCAGTTGTTGCCCAGATCAGAGTTTAGACCTACA
>NW_013669770.1:35000-49250 GCF_000517525.1 Limulus polyphemus
TTAAGGTTGATAATTGTAAAGGGTCGTGACATCCGATTTGACCTGTTAAGGTCGATAATTGTAAAGGGTCATGACATCCGATTTGACCTGTTAAGGTCGATAATTGTAAAAGGTCGTGACATCCGATTTGACCTGTTACGGTTGATAATTGTAAAAGGTCATGACATCCGATTTGACCTGTTAAGGTTGATAATTGTAAAAGGTCATGACATTTGATTTGACTCGGTAATATGAAAATAGTTAAGTTACGCCTTAGTGGTACTTGTAAACCAGAAAACAACTTTTGTATTTTTAATCCTAGACCCAGATCAATAGTTAAATTTACATTTTCATCAGTTGTAATCCCTGAATGAAGTTTTTGGATTGGGTTCCCTGTATGAGTCATCACTTGTTACCCAGATCAGGGTTTAGACCTACATTTTTTGAGTAGTAATCCCTGAATGAAGTTTTTTGTATTGGATTCCTTGTATGAGTCATCAGTTGTTGCCCAGATCAGGGTTTAGACTTACATTTTCATCAGTAGTAAAACCCCTGAATGAAGTTTTTGGATTGGATTCCCTGTATGAGTCATCAGTTGTTACCCAGATCAGAGTTTAGACCTACATTTTTTGATTAGCAATCCCTGAATGAAGTTTTTTGTATTGGATTCCTTGTATGAGTCATCAGTCGTTACCCAGATCAGGGTTTAGACCTACATTTTTTGAGTAGCAATCCCTGAATGAAGTTTATTTTTGGATTGGATTCCCTGTATGAGTCATCAGTTGTTGCCCAAATCTGGGTTTAGACTTGCATTTGTTTTAGTAATAATCCCTAAATGAAGTACATATCCTTTCATTTTAATTTTAATAACTTAACTACACCTAGAAAACAGTGCATTTAAAAGTTAAACGTGTGTCTGTATAAGAAGGTATTGGGTGAAGTGGTCAGGAACTGTTCTTTGGCCAATGTATTACAGGATACTGAAGGGAGAACTCCTATCCACGTGGCTATAGCCAACCAGAACACAGTGATCATCTCTCTTCTGTTGGCTCACCCCGAGCTTGATCTGACACTGCGCGACAGGCAAGGTTTGACACCTTTTGCAGCTGCTATGATGCTCAAGAATAATAAAGCTGCAGAATCAATCTTGGCAAGGGAACCAAAAGCTGCAGAACAGGTAAACATTCCCGCTTTATCTACAAGCACCACAGAACTTGTTGTTTGATCATCTTTGTAAAAGTTTTTATACTTTATTTTAAAACATACTTCTGCAAAGTTTGCCCGAATAACACAAAAATTAGATTTTATATTCTGTAAGTACCATTTAAAATGTAAAAGATTCAATTCAATAATTAGATCTCAAGACCATTGATTTTATACATACTCACTATCTGATTCTTTTATCTTATATGACCCACCTGACATTGAAAGCATTAATGAGTTTAAATGGTTGCTACACAAGTCTTCTAAATGCAATGTAATATATGAAAAATGTAACGATTTGTTTGACAGCACGACAACAAAGGAAGAAATTTTCTCCACCTCGCCATCCAGAAGTCAGACATCGAAAGTGTTTTGTTCCTGTTGAGTGTCAATGTCAACATTCATTCTAGGGTACAGGATTCTTCCCAACTGACTCCACTTCATGTTGCAGTAGAAACTGGAGCAGAAATGATTGTCAGGAACTTGGTAAATAAAAATAATAATGATTCACTTTCGTTTCCAGTTATTCAAGACTTGTACACTCTGTTCGTTAATTTGTCAGATCTTACCTGATTTTAACGGAAAAGTTTATGACCGTAGCAGAGTTAAATTAATGATTCGCTTTCGTTTCCAGTTATTCAAGACTTGTACACTCTGTACGTTAATTTGTCAGATCTTACCTGATTTTAACGAAAAGTTTATGACCGTAGCAGAGTTTAATTTAGGAAGTTAACTATTAAAGAAAAAATAATGTTGTTTTGGAAACTTTTACGTTGAATAAGATGCTCGATAGATATCGTAATGACAGTTCTATTGTTTAATTTCTCAGCTATTAGCAGGAGCCAGTATTAATGACACGACACCTCAGAAACAAACAGCACTCCACATTGCTGCTGCTTTGGATCATAGTGCCATTTGTTCCGTTCTTTTGGAGAACTCTATTGACTTTGATGCTGTAGACATCAATCTTAATAACGGTGAGATGAACTTGCGTATCTAATCAATTGTTTAACTCAAAATTATTTAAGAACTGATATCTTATCATTAGGTGACGTTAGTGTAATTAACAAAAAAAATTGAAAAAAATGTTCAAAGTTTCTGGGTAGTTCCAAAGGAGTCTTGTCTGTAAACAAAGTATCCATCAATTGTTTTTAGAATTTTCCTACCCATCCCAAAGTATAGGTTTATGTTCAAATAGAAATTGTAGTCCTTGGAAAAAATAATGATTATCTTGTTTTTCACATAATTTTCCTTCCTTGTGAGTGATTTTTATTACTACAGATTTATGATGCTACAGCATGGAGTCTGAACAATTTCTAATAAAGCTTAACTTTGAAGATAGAGCTCGTTGGCTAAAGTGGCCGGATGGAAGAGAATTTAATACGTAAACATCAATGTAGAGTAAATGGTGGTTTCAATCGAAATAATTGCCACCTGAATATCCCACAGCAGCGAACAAAGGATTCTAAAGTGAAGTTTACAATGCTTAGGAATAACTGTAGATCTTGGAACCTTTTACTGTCTCTTTTAATACATGAAAACAGTTTCATGTTAACATATATCCGTTTGAAATCTTCAAGAATTTTCTTATATGAAAAAAACATAGACAAGTTTAGAAGAATCATTATGTGTGGCAGATTATTCAGATAAATGATTTTTTATTCAAAATTATTAAGTTTATAATATTCAAGCAAGTGATATTTATAAGATAACTTCGTCTCTACCAAGAATATTGTCGGCAGAAATCATGACACTTAGCCGAACAAAAGTAGTAGTAATAATGTTTTTTGAAGCCAGAATTTGTGACTGCTTCTATTGGAAAAGTAAAGTATCAAGAGAAATGTGTTAATGCTATATTAAACATTTTTTTTGTTGTTGTTGTGGGCTCGAATCACTGTCACCGAATATATTCGCCCTTTCAGCCATGGAGTTGTTATAATGTGGCTGTCAATCTCACTATTCATTGATAAAAGAGTAGCCCAAGATTTGGCAAATTGGTGGTGTTGACTATCTGCCTTCCCTCTAGTCTATCACTGTTAAATTAGGGACAGTTAGCACAGATAGCTCTCATGTAGCTTTGCCTGAAATTAAAAAACATACAAACAATATTTTTATTGTTACATAGCCTTCTGGAATATTTGACACTTTTATCCAATCTGTTGATCTTATTTTGATTATTTTGAGGCTGCATTCTTGGTATTGCTTTGAAGGCTTCTCCTAAATTTATGTTTACAGTGTTGGGAGTATTTTCAGGTTACTCCCTAAGAGTTGTCAAGTACTTCAGTTTTCTGTACATTTAAATATTTATTTGGCATTTAATAACTGTCTCCACTTTAAGCTCTCATTTGTATTTCTAACAACATTGTTAATAGCTTTTACAGAGATTTTATTAATAACCTACATATTTAAGGAACTTCAAACTTGATACCTTATTAGTTGACATAGTGGGTTAAACAATAGATTTTAGATCCCACATAACGATAAACTATAATCCCCAACCTCTCCTATAACTTTCACGATTCTCAGCTGTTTTGTTATTTTTTAAGAAAAGGTTTACAATAACTCTGTATTAAGTGATCTTTAAAACACTTGTAGCTCTTCACCTGGCATGCCAGAAAGGAAACTTAGCAACCTGCAGAGTTCTGCTCACTGAATCTCGAATCAATGCTGAAGCTCATAACCTCAGGTTTGTTTGTTTAACAGCATTTTATGTGATCTTAAATTCTTATTATCTTAAGTTGTACTGCAAAAAAATACTCATCATTTTGGGGGCAAGATTGATAGTCAAGATCTACTGTTTAATCAGATAAGAGTTGACGATAAGTGATAGTAACCAGTTATCTTCTCTCTCTGGTCTGTTCCTGAATTAAGATGGATCTTGTCTATTTCTCCCAATATCATATAAAATTGTCATATAAACCAACTTGTGTGGTGTTGATTGTTTATAAAGATGTCTTTCACAGCAGGTCACATCTTCATATAAACCAACTTGTGTGGTGTTGATTGTTTATAAAGATGTCTTTCACAGCATGTCACATCTTCATATAAACCAACTTGTGTGGTGTTGATTGTTTATAAAGATGTCTTTCACAGCAGGTCACATCTTCATATAAACCAACTTGTGTGGTGTTGATTGGACATCTTTATAAACATGTCCAGTGAAACTAAGATGTGACATGCAGTGAAATTTAGATAAAGCGTGTTTTATGAAGAACATTATGAGAAGTGTAGGCAAAAAATTAAACTGTTGTTTTTAAATGCAATTACTGTGATAGACATCTGTTTGCTAAATTAGTAGAGATTCAGAATTTGAGAGCCAGAAGAAACAAGTTCAGGGCTATCTTCTAATTAGACTTTCTTGAATATTTAATTGTTTTTTTATAAGAACATGATCAAGGATAAGCACCTAGTAAGGATATGTGCAATTAGACAAGTGCTAAACTATAAGGTGGCTCTGAATTAACAGAATACTGCTTTTCTGTTTCACCTTAAATTGTAAGCTTGCTCTTATTGCAGCAGTCTGTTTAAAATTTTTTGGACATTCATTTGTTTTATCATTATTGTTTCAAGTTTAATTTTCAATAAATGTGTAACATGGCATTATCTAAATATTTAAGGGTTACCACAAAATATTATAACGAAACAGTGTGTTATAATTTTAATCAAAAGATTCGTATTGGATATAAAGTGAATTCAGAAACATTGGGGTGTTTCTTTTTTTTACGTACTTGTAAGCGTGAACTTCCCAAGCTGAAATGCTACTATCCCGACTCTCCTTTTTTCATCGAAATGAATAAATAAATACACTTTGCAAGTATATATATAAATCTACATTTATTGCGGTGACAGTCTGAAGATAATAGATTAGATTATTACAGCATATCTGATGTACCAATAAACAGTCTACATGTGATAGATTTGTGGTATTGACAGTTATGTGATATAATTCAAAATGTGTAACTCTGATTATGCAGTCTACCGGTGTGGCAAAATCAAAACAACCATGTGACGGGAGAAAGGCTAAGTGGGTGGCCTTAGTCATTTCACCAAACCAAAGCTGTATCATTTCATCTTGATACAACTTTGCATTAAAAAATAACCAGTCACAGTAAAAAATAATCAAATAAAACAGAAGGTGTTCTATGTAGAAACTAAATAATTGAACATTTTTTAGTCACAAGTTGGTAATTGAGTCGCATATTCTTATATCAGGCCTACAGTTGGTTAACCTGTCCTCAATAAACGGGCTACCAATCTTACGATAATTTCAGAAATGGTAGGTATTTAACAATTTGAAAGAAAAAATAAGATAACAATTTTGTGAATTTTAATGAGAAATTATACTATTGGAATTTTACATACATGCACAATCAGAACGACACTAACCTTAATCTAGTGTGTATAGAATTCACGATAACCCAAGCTTAAAATCTTGTCGTCGTCGACATTTAGCCGGTGGATTTTTACACCCTCACATTCTCATTTAAAGTTGGTTAATCTAACAGCAAATATTTTCTAAAAATTGATTGGTATTAATTCTGTTATTTTACGTTTAGAGGCCAGACTCCTGTTCACGTATTGATTGGTATTAATTCTGTTATTTTACGTGTAGAGGCTAATACATGAACAGGAGTCTGGCCTCTACACGTAAAATAACAGAATTAATACCAATCAATACGTGAACAGGAGTCTAATACATGAACAGGAGTCTGGCCTCTACACGTAAAATAACAGAATTAATACCAATCAGCTCAGTATGGAAGAGAAAATGCTGCCGCTATTTTTGAATTGTTCATGGAAAGTATGCCAGAATATCCAATTAATAATCCAGATGCAGAAGGAAATACACGTAAGTATCATTGACAATAATATTTCCTTTTCCATTTTCTGTTATCACATGCACTTTTCATCATCTGATATGACGTACAAATTATTTCAATTGGGGGGGGGGGTTACAAAATCGACTAAAATTCTTGATTTATTTTAATGGGTCGCATAAGGTAGTCATTGAAATCAAAAATATTAAGTACAGCATGTGTAAATACAGTTGTTCACCCGTTTTTGAGTGTGCAACACAACGTTTACTTCAGAGTGAGGTGTTATGCCACGATAATGTAATGATTAAAGCCCAGGGGACTTTTCTGCAACTTAACAAAAACTTGTAAGTACACATTTCGAGTATGTGAGCTTAACAAACTTACAAACACTAACTTTTTGACTTTTTTCTTATAAATCTGTAACTTATTTTACCTGAAAGCATCAAATAACGTAATCGTTCCATTCGTTTAGTGTTTTATAGTGGAAAAACCGATGCTGTAATATTAATAAATTATTTTATAAACATCTGTACGTATTGCAAAAAAAAAAACGTTTTGGTCAAATGCTACTGGTACTTTCAGAGTTAATCTGCTATCCATTGTTGGGCCAAATAGAAATGTCTTGCTAGCAGTCATTGATTCATCCCTAATTTAAATAAGAGTGAGTAAATTGCGTAAGTGTCAGTTACCCTGCACTTTTCTAACGTAGTTAAGTATCCTTGGCCAATTAGTGTTATGTACTAACTGTTAAAAGTGATTATCATCAAGATTTCTCTAAGGGAGTAATTACCATCATCAGTTTTTTCTAAACCTGTTTTTATGTGGTATCGTGAAAATATTTTTCAAACGAAAAGGTACATCTCGTCTATATTCAAAACCCACAACTTACACTCATTTCGCAATAAAATTAATATGTATTTTTTGTACTTTGGAAAACATGGAATCTGTGGAAACTCATTTTCCATCCTGAGAAAGAAGATGAAATCCACTTTCAGTAATAGATAGGAGCTGCCTTGGTTCATTGGACAGTTTTATTGGTTATCAAAATCAAGACATTTTATTGGTTATCAAAATCAAGACATTTTATTGGTCATGAAAATCAAAATTTTTATTGGTCATCAAAATCAAGACATTTTATTGGTCATCAAAATCAAGAAATTTTATTGGTCATCAAAATCAAGAAATTTTATTGGTCATCAAAATCATGACTTTTTATTGGTCATCAAAATCAAGACATTTTATTGGTCATCAAAATCAAGACTTTTCATTGGTCATCAAAATCAAGACATTTTATTGGTCATCAAAATCAAGACTTTTTATTGGTCATCAAAAATCAAGACATTTTAGTTGTTAATAACCACTCTTAAATGAAAGTTGAAATGTTCCAATTTGCACAGTAGTTGACATCTCTCTTGTTTTATGTAATATAAGTTGTTTTGATTCAATGTAACAACTTTTGAAAATCTTTGGTTAATAAATCAACTGTAAAAATGTTATTGTTTTAAAATGATTTGTATAGGGGAGATGAGTATTCCAGATCAGCGTATATTTATATGCAATGTTAAACATACTGATATGAACTGTCTGCCATGTTTACACTTAAGTTTTACTAAGTTAGATCATAAACAAATGACTTTTGTTTATTAGGAGAGAGTATATATGTAAATTGTATGCATGCGTGATTTTGTGTTTTCTGTTTCAAAAAACTATCCACAAGAGTATGATACATAGAACATCTAGTTGGTTTTCACTCTCAATTTGAGTGTCTGTATAAATCGTTAAAGTACAAAATACATATCCCTAATAGCCACCTGCCTTGCTTGATCATGAAACCCATCCTTACTCATTCATTAACATAGTAAAGTAAAAATCCCTAATAGCTACAAACCTTGCTTGATCATGAAACCTTATCTTTACTCATTCATTAACATAGTACAGTAAAAATCCCTAATAGCTACAAACCTTGCTTGATCATGAAACTCCATCCTTACTCATTCATTAACATAGTAAAGTAAAAATCCCTAATAGCTACAAACCTTGCTTGATCATGAAACTCCATCCTTACTCATTCATTAACATAGTAAAGTAAAAATCCCTAATAGCCACCTGCCTTGCTTGATCATGAAACCCAATCCTTACTCATTCATTAACATAGTAAAGTAAAAATCCCTAATAGCCACCTGCCTTGCTTGATCATGAAACCCCATCCTTACTCATTCATTAACATAGTAAAGTAAAAATCCCTAATAGCTACAAACCTTGCTTGATCATGAAACTCCATCCTTACTCATTCATTAACTTAGTACAGTAAAAATCCCTAATAGCTACAAACCTTGCTTAATCATGAAACCCCATCCTTACTCATTCATTAACATAGTACAGTAAAAATCTCTAATAGCTACAAACCTTGCTTGATCATGGGATTCTTTCATTAAACATTTTTTTATAAACTAGTACAGTAAAAAAAAAAAGGTTCAGTTCATCTCAGAAGACGTGTACATTGTTTTGTCCATTATACATCATATGTTATAACATCTGTGTTAAATACCTTCAACTTATGTAAATTAAATAATTTTGCAGATAGTATAATTATAACTATGATATTTTTTCTCCTTTATGTCGTCAGCTCTGTTATTAGCATACATGAATGGCAACGGGAATTTGTCTCGAGCAATTGTACGAGCAGGAGCGTGCCTGGGAACTTGTAATAAGCAGGGAGTGAATATCTTCAACTTCCAAGTTGCTACAAAACAACTGCTCTTCAGATTATTAGGTCAGATTGTTTAGACATTATTGTATAAAACAGCTTATAATAATTTAATATTGTCATTCTTAAGCACTCTTGATGGGTATTTTGTGATTCCACCCAACTTGTAATGGAAAGGTTAAGTAACTTACTTTTACTTTTGATAATTTATTTTCATGTTTTTCTTTTACAGAATTTTACTTTAGAGCAATATGTCATAGTTTTTCTTAGTTCCTCATTTCTTGTGGTGAAAACCTTGCGCATTTTTGTGTTCAGGAGTTAGTTACATCTCATTTATAGTGTACATTTAGTTGTCTTTTGTGTTATATTAATGAAATATCTGCATATTGAAGTAATTTTATTGTCTCATGGTTTGGCGGTTTTGATCTGTCTGTTCTCTTACTTTGAGAAATTACAGTTGTGTCTTATTTTATAATGTGTTGTTTTATGTAATCTTATGCAAGTATAAAATATCACCTGTGTGTAGGTCTGTGATATAATGTAACATTAATTTAGCAAAAACAAACATTAGTGGGAAGACCCCTAATGTGTGAAAACAACAGCAAAATTAAAAGTTCACCTCAACTGCAAATTAAACATAGAGATTTGTCATATTCTAATTATGTATGTATGTTCGTGTAACAATTTACCATCAGTTTGAAAAATAAAAAACACTGCTCGGGTCTAGGCATTTAGAAACGTATATTTTTTTTTTCCTCTTATAACATTACCAAATTATGAATTAGACCTCTATGTCACAAATTAAATTTTCAATTTTATCTTTGTTGAAAAGAAAAGAAACTTTTATGGCATAAAATGTGTAAGTTGAAGAATAAATGAGACTTTTTAGGCCTAGCAAAAGAAACACCTCAGGGCTTAATTAGCAATATTTTGTAAGTTAAAATACTCTGAAAATGTGTTTTTTTTAACTTTAAAAGGTGAAAAATATCAAAATTTGAGACCATTTTATCACATGTTAGGGTTAGTAAACAACCATCACAGCGAAATGCCTGAGCCAGCATTTTATCCCTCGACACAATCAGCCTTTTTTTTTTCAAATTGAAAGTATTTATGGTTTTAGTATTTCATCTTGTTTTAAAAATTTATAGTTTGAAATCCCTTATAATGTTATTGATTTGTTGGAATATTTGAGCATCACATTCAAGCATTTCACGAAAAACTTTTTGAATATATTTTGTCATTACTTATAAGTCATCTTTGATTAGAACTTGGATTTATGTACACTTTGATGTTATGTTCTAATCTGCTTCTTCATGAAGCCATGTAGAGTTGACCATGTAAAAAAATAATTTGACACGGTCAAATGTCTGACCATGTTATTTATTAAATGTCATAGCAAAGGCAAAGAATTGGAAGGTCAAGCAAGTTCTTGAAGGTATAACATTTCAAAAAAATACATATAAAATTTGTTACTAGATTTTTTGAAAAACCTTCCCAAAATGAAAAATAAACAAGAATAATGTATTGGCCATCTATTGGTCTGTAAAGATATTTAAATTGCATTTCACACAGAAAGATGCTGTTGTTTATGCATATATGTTACAATGTTGCTATTGTTTTGAAACACTGTGTGTGTGTCTTATTTTAACTCAATGTAGCCTTTGTTCTTATGTTGAGATGCTGTAGTTGTGTTTCATGTCATAAGAATTTAATACATTTTATTTGTGTTCATTTTATAGTAATGTTGTGTCTATTCTTATGTTAAAAATAGCTAGCTATGTGTCCATTGTTACTTATATAAAACAATATTAAATGTATCCATACCGGCAATCAATCAGTTGTAAAATGAATCATGATACACCTCAACATAAAATATATCTAATTCTGAGAACTTCTGGTCCAAAGAAATAGTTATTTCAACAAGATAACTACAAGAAATAATAAGATCATAAAGAGTTATACTGTATTTGAGTGGACAAAAGATGAGTTGTTCTCTAAGAAATGATACACACACACACACACACACAAACTCAACATTAGAATGAAGACAATGCACATTACCAAAAAGTAATACAAATCTTGGGTTATTTAGTCCTGTATGCCAGTGTCGTTTTACTATTAAAATGTTTTACAATTATGTTTCGTTTATTCAGTAAAAATGTCAAGCTTAATAAAAGTAGGCTTTGGATTTTTCTTTGATATCTTGGTAATTGTATTGTTAATAAGAGATTCTATTTGTATAACGAATTAGTATTTTTAAGAATTTAAGATATTTTTTCTAATATATTTGATAAGATTTTCTACCAAGAGAACCACCGTGGGCCGAAGGTGAATATTGTTTGGAGTGTGGAACCAAGTTTAACATAAAGACTCGCAAACACCACTGGTAAGCATTATTAAACAGTCAAATTTAATTTTTTTATTTTATACGTAAAGCAGTTTGTAACCATTTTCATTCGTACGAGTCCTCTTTTAAGCCTAAAAATGCCTTTAATTTTTAATGTTTTGTCTTTGCATCACATAGGTTCTTAGAGATTTTGTTCTCAAGTATTACTTTTTTTAGTAGACTTACTTTATTCCGGTTTTCGTGCCCTTGTACTTAAAACTCACACAGAGCTTTTCTGTTTTTTTACTTGATAAGACCTACCAGTTAATTCCATCCTTTTTCTACTCTACTTGAGAGTTTCAAGGTAGGTAGTTAATTTTGGGAGCACTGTAAAGGTTTCAATTGTTTATTTTGTCTAACTTCTTACATTCAACTTTACACAGTTTCAGTTTCCGAACTCACAATGCTAAAATCTGGAGTTTAGTTCTTCACCGTGGACAGAGTGCAGATTGTGTAACTATGCAATCAGAACTTAAGTTACAGTGTCATCATGATCTATAGTCTTAAAAAAAAAAATCCAATTTTGTTTTCTTTAAAACTATCACTTTTCAGAGAAGTGCTCTTATAGTATTCTAATGATTTATACCAGGCTGTAGATTAACGGTTATCAAACACTGGAATTTGTAATTGTTCCCCAACAGCTGTGGTAGTTTTCATTGCTGATTGGTAGACTACATTTTGAAATTACCCAGAAAAGTAATAGAATTACCATATTTAGCACAACAATCACAATATATAAAGAAGTTGGCTGTTATGATAAGAAGAGTATGTATCTACAAGTTGAAATTAAATTTATTGTTAAAGCGGAAAACTTTTTCATCTCGAAGATGTAGTACCCAATAATAAATCATTTGTCGCTTACGAATTTGTATATGAGGAGGGATATGTAGGTTCTAGTACTGTATGAGTGGAGGGATATGTAGGTTCTAGTACTGTATGTGTGGAAGGGATATGTAGGTTCTAGTACTGTATGTGTAGAGGGATATATAGGTTCTAGTACTGTATGTGTGGAGGGATTTGTAGGTTCTAGTACTGTATGTGTGAAAGGACATGTAGGTTCTAGTACTGTATGAGTGTAGGGACATGTAGGTTCTAGTACTGTATGAGTTGAGGGACATGTAGGTTCTAGTACTGTATGTGTGTAGGGACATGTAGGTTCTAGTACTGTATGTGTGTAGGGACATGTAGGTTTTAGTACTAGGTGGTTCAAGAATAAGATTTTTACTGTATTGAGTCAAGCTAGTGACGAGTAAGTATTGAGTCTAGCTAGTGATGAATAAGTATTGAGTCAAGCTAGTGATGAATAAGTATTGAGTCTAGCTAGTGATGAATAAGTATTGAGTCAAGCTAGTGATGAATAAGTATTGAGTCGAGCTAGTGATGAAAAGCAATTAAAAATAAGAGAGAGTTTAATAGTTGTTAATCTGAAGCCTGGAATAAATTGACAGAATTGTAAATTAGAAATAAATAAAATTGATCTGTAGTCATTATGGTGTTGTAGTCAGCTATTAACATGGCCATATTTTTAAACTCCAGGTCTACTATAACACTATGTCTATTAACATGGCCATATTTTTAAACTCCAGATCTACTATAACACTATGTCTATTAACATGGCCATATTTTTAAACTCCAGATTACTATAACACTATGTCTATTAACATGGCCATATTTTTAAACTCCAGATATACTATAACACTGTTTCTATTAACATGGCCATATTTTTAAACTCAAGATCTACTATAACACTGTTTATATTAACATGGCCATATTTTAAACTCCAGATATACTATAACACTATGTCTATTAACATGGCCATATTTTTAAACTCCAGATATACTATAACACTGTTTCTATTAACATGGCCATATTTTTAAACTCAAGATCTACTATAACACTGTTTATATTAACATGGCCATATTTTAAACTCCAGATATACTATAACACTGTGTCTATTAACATGGCCATATTTTAAACTCAAGATCTACTATAACACTATGTCTATTAACATGGCCATATTTTTAAACTCCAGATATACTATAACACTATGTCTATTAACATGGCCATATTTTTAAACTCAAGATCTACTATAACACTATGTCTATTAACATGGCCATATTGTTAAACTCCAGATATACTATTACACTATGTCTATTAACATAGCCATATTTTTACCTGTCTTTTAACAACAGCCGACACTGTGGTCGTATTCTTTGCTCTCGGTGTTCTGAAAGAGACATGCCAATCTTGAAATTCAACTTGAACAAAGCAGTACGTGTCTGTGAGATGTGCTTCGATGTTCTGACGCTAGGATCATCCATGTAAAAAAAAAATGTGAATACACCTTTGTATAGCTTCAACCATTTTGCCGACTATCGCATGAACAAAGATGATGGCCTTCATGATGGCTTAATTTGATATACAAAATCCATCTTCGCTATCGAATAAAATCTGTTTTTGATCACTTCGGTGTTCGTATGTAAAGTATGTTTGTATGTTTTGAAGCAGATATATTCTCACTGTTGTTTTTGTGCAAACTAAAGAAAAAGTATTGTATAAAATAAATAATTGTTAAATAATATGATGAACTTATGAAACATTTTTTAAGTTTTTTCCCCCTTAATAGTAGTAATTATAAAGTGTATCTGACAGTCTGGACTACAAGTACTATTTTTCAGACTTTTTTTTTTTCATGGAATACTTGTGAATCTATATAAACGTAAAGCTTGATATATATGTTATAAATTGTTGTATTTAATTCTGTACGTATATTGTACGGCATACTTTTTGAAATTGTCTTTGTTCCTCTGTTTTACTTTTTTTGTACTTACGGCCTCACTAGGTCAGTGAAATTGTTTTATGATAACTATTGTTTGTGAATTCTAAATTCTTTAAAAAAAAAGAACTGTGAAATTCACGTTTCCAATAAAAAATATATTTCTTTAAAAGTACACGTTTTCTACCGAGTATTTCAGAATTTTAGTAAGCTTTATCTCATATTTAACAGTAAAATAGTTATTTTAAGCTATGACGCTGTTAGCTTTTCCATCAAAAGTTAAAAGGCTCAAAAAACATGCTCATGCTTTTCAGGGTGTAAAATGGAAATACAGTTTTTAAATTTCAATATATATATATATATATATATATATATATATCTA
>NW_013669770.1:49670-52766 GCF_000517525.1 Limulus polyphemus
TATATATATATATATATCCTAGAATTTATAAGTGTTTTGACATTTCTGTTTATTCTGTTAGACAGTTGATTGCATTTGTATCAGTAATTTATTTAATTTTGACCTTTTAAAAAATAAACTACACTAACTTTAGAAATATGAGTCAATGTTTTGATCGGTTTGGAGTGTCGAACATTTCTGGATGAATTACTACGAGTTATAAATTGATGATGTATTTTAATAAATACTGTATTTCTATCAAAACTGAGTAAACTAAAGAACTTGCAGACAGTCAAGAAGTACTGATTTTTACTTCAGAAAAGTTTCCGTTAAAATAGTTATAGCACAACAGTGAAGTTATTAGGCTGTCACATCCACAAAACAAATTAAAGCAGCTTTTTTCATTCAAGTATTTATCAAGTTTTTTCTTAAGCTCTCTTAAATTTAGTGCATCCACCACATATTAAGGCCATCCATTACAATGGCCAACAAGGTTGTTATAAAAGCAGAAATTTCATAGTTCAATACGGCTACCACCCTGACATAAGTTAAACTTGTCTCCCCTAGTTTGATCATTATCTCTATTATGTATGAAAGAAGGTGATGCATCAACACAAAACAAATTCTTTTAACAATCTTAAAACCTTGATCAAGTTTTCTTCTAATTCTTCTTTTTTGTGCGTGTTTCAAGAGAAAAAAAAAATTTAAATCTCAACATGTCCTCATATGATAACTTTTCCATCCCAGATGTCAACCTAGTAACCTCTCTAAACTTTTTCCAACAATTCAGTGTTCTTCCTGAGGTAAAATATCTTAAAGCCAGCCTTTATCATTCATATACTTATCAAGCTTTTTCTTAAACTCACTTAAATTTACTTCCTCTGCAACATCCGAAGGCAACCCATTCCAAAGGCCAAACACCCTGTTATAGAAATGAAACTGTCTTAGCTGTCTACGTTGCCAAAATTTATGTTTGTGTTCCCTATTCCTACTATTCTCACTTTTAAATATAAAAAAAGATGATACATCAACACTATCAATTCCATTTACAATCTTAAACACCTCAATCAGATCCAAACTAACTCTTATTTTTTTCAAGATAAAACAATTTGAGAGATTTCAGCCTTTTTTCATATGACAACCCCTCCATCCCATGCATCATTCTAGTAACCCTTTCCTAAGGTTAGGAGCCCAAGACTGAACACAATATTCCAGGAGTGGCCTAACCAGTAATCTACACAATGAAATCTCTTTAGACTTGTATTCAGTATCTTTGTAAATACCATCTACAATCCTATTTGAGCTTCCACTAGCAACAGCACTCTGCTTGGATAGCTTAAGATACTGATCAATCAGAACACCAAAATTATACTTATAGCTTGAATTGTGATAACCCACATGTATTGCCTTGCATTTATTATTATTTAAAGCCACCTGAAATTTATTCACGTATCTCATCAAATAATATAAATCTTTTTGTAAAGCAAGAGCATCCTCACAGCTAAGTAATATCAAGACGTCAGTCTCGCCTCTTTTGACAAGAAGAGTAATATTAGTAATTTACCAGTCTTCTGGCATTGCCCACTCTTTAAGGACTTAAAAAAAATTAGTAGCAAGTGGCTCACATATCCAATCCTTCCTTCAAAGACCTTAGGGAAATATTATCTGGCCCACGAACATTATAATTCTTTAAACTTCCCAATTTTTTTCTTGAGCTCAAAATTTATGTGATCATCTTGTTTCCATCTAGCAACTGTTCAAGATGAGGAATATTGCTTAAATCACCAGTAGTAAAAATTGAAGGAAAGTAGAATTTAATAAATAAGCCATCTAACAGTCACCAAAATGAGCCTTACTTGTCATCCCTCAGAGGCCCCCATTCCCAGTCGAACATTTTGCTTACCCTTAATGTGTTAAATTTTTTCAGCCAACTTTTTTCATATACTTTTTTTTTGGTTTATCAAATGACATGTTTGACCAACTTTCTTGATTTTATAATATCCTTTAAGTATTCTGTAATAGCACTCCATTTAACCTTAAATTTATGACACTTGTAGCCACCACCTATCAATATTGGGAGTGTATATCTTGAATATCTAAAAACAATTTTTCTACATTTTATCACTATCTCCAGTTGATCAAGTTGCCCAATTAACAATTAATAATTCTTGTCACATACCTTCAAAATGTGCTTTTTCAAATTTGTGGCCAGTCTTATTATTCCTGATCTCCATATATAATTAAAACATCAAACCTGATTGAACGATTATCACTTGCACCCAGATGTTGTCTGCTCTCCACCTTCTGAGCCATTTCTCTATTTTTAGTTACCAATAAACTTAAAACAGCATTGTTCCCAGTAGGTTCCCTAACCAGTTGGTGAAGAAAACCATCCTGAACAGCTTGCCTGGCATGGCCAAGTGGTTAGGGCACTTGACTAACAATCTGAGGGTTGCGGGTTCGAATCCCCATCCCATCAAAAATGCTTGCTCTTTCAGCCATTGGGGCATTATAATGTGATGGTCAATCCCACTATTACTTGGTTAAAAAGTTAGCAAAGGGTGATGATAATTAGCTGCCTTCCCTCTCGTCTTTCACTGTTAAAATAGGGATGGCTGGTGTAGATAGCCCTCGTGTAGATTTGCCCAAAATTCAACAAACAGCTGAACAGTTTCTAAAAACCTGTCTCCCTCATAGTTTGACTTTTAATATTTACAAATCTATTTGCCTGAAATTAAAATCCCTTATAATTATGACCTCATTAACAACTTAAATCTTATTTTACTCTCTGTAATCCCCGTCCCCCCAAAAATGCTCGCCCTTTCAGACATGGGGGCGTTATAATGTAACGGTCAATCCCACTATTCGTTGGTAAAAAGAGTAGCCCAAGAGTTGGCGGTGATGACTAGCTGTCTTCCCTCTACCAGCCTACTTTAATTATAGACCTGTCAGTTGGTGTTCTTGAAGCATATTTATCATTTTACATGACGTATACCATATACCCTCCCCTCTTACGTGAAGGATACTACTCACTTTCTTAACATAATAGAAGATACTAACGGACAGTTACCACCCAACAGTCTTCTTTGTATGATGATAGATGTTTCTTCCCTTTAC
>NW_013669770.1:53096-55274 GCF_000517525.1 Limulus polyphemus
TTTTTATGGGCCATATTGGAAACCAGCTTTTACAACTAAGCCCTGTAAAACCTCACACACGGAAACGTTACATAAACGACATATTTTTCATTTGGACAGCCAGTCTTAAATCACTTAAAGAATTTATCTCACATACAAACTCCTTTCACAAAACAATCAAGTTTACCTGTGATTACTCTCCTACCCAGATGAACTTTCTTGACGTCACTGTCTTTTTAAAAGACGGAATTTTACACATTGACTTGTACAAAAATCTACAGACAGACCACAATACCTTTACTATAAAAGTTGTCACTCCTCTCACACAACGAAACACTACCTACATCCAAGCTCTCAGAATAAAGAAAATATGAAACAGAAAACACACCAAGGATCTAAAACAAACCATGTTACAAAGAGGATATAAAGATACCGAAATCGACAGACAGATCGAAAAGGTTAACAACAGTTAGTGGAAAAACATCCTAAAACAGGACAAAGTTTCAAATAGAATTATTATTATCATTACCTATCACTTTAAACTCAGAAACGTTTCACGAATTCTGAAAAAAAAACACTTGCATTTCCTACAACTCAACGATCCCTTAAACAGATATTTTCTGAAGTTCCCGTTGACTCCTTCCGAAAAACCAGAACTCTAACAAAAAGTGAATTACATCCCACCAAAAATTAGTTGTCATCCATCTAATAAAACCCGTTATCAAACCTACTGACACAGTTTCTGACGGCCAGGTGGTTAGGGCGCTCGATTCGCAATCTGCAGGTCGCGGGTTTGAATCCCCGTCACACCAAACATGCTCGCCCTTTCAGCCGTGGGGGCGTTATAACGTGACGGTCAATCCCACTGTTCGTTGTTGAAAGAGTAGCCCAAGAGTTGGCGGTGAGTGGTGATGACTCGCTACCTTTTATCTAGTCTTACACTAAATTAGGGACGGCTAGCGCATGTAGCCCTCGTTTGCGCGAAATCCATAACAAACAAACAAACAGTTTTTGACAAGCACAATCAAAGAAACTTTAAAATATCCAAATAAATCACTTGCGAGACAAAAACACCATTTACCTTATATAGTGTAAAATATACAATTACCAATATGTAGGACATACACAAGCAACTCTTAGAGAACGTTTCAACAACTATAAATCTTCTATTAACACCGAAAAAGATCTCCCTGTTGCTCAACACCTTAACCAACCCGGTCATTCCATTAACAATGTCACTCTCATCGACATTGAAACAGGATTCAAAACTAAAGCAGATAGAGAAATAAAAGAAGCTTATTGGATTTCTTATCTAAACACTGTTCAACCTTTTGGAATTAATCCAGATCCTGGAATCAGTTATCTCCGTTCATTGGTTTCATCTCTGTCAGAAAAAGAATTTGTATTCTTTGCTTATTTTTTCGTGTAATGTGAACTTTGAATTTCCTAAAACTTATTATTTATTTAAGATCATTTTCCTTACCTTATCTTTTTTCAATCAGTCTCCAGGTGTCACCTTTATTTTACTTAAACACTTAAGTATAGTTTCAGATATACATATACTTATCAATTTCTAAAGTAAAATATCCCTAACACCTATTCACATACACTCGCCATCGGCTACACCGTACCGGAAATGAGATGCTTACAACAATACATAGAGAAATAGACTAAACATTTCCTGGAAAACCGGATTGACCTTATGACGTCACTAAACTCTCTTTATATATATATATATCACTCATTTGGTTGTACAAATATTCCCAGTTTGTCCCTGAAGAAGAAAGGTCCACCTTTCAAAAGCGTTCGGGTTATAGGGTTTTTATACATATTTTAATAACATTTTGTAATCACATCATTTGATCATTTGTGTCAGTGGTCGTTCTTAATGTTAACTTAAATTGTGGTTTTATATTATAAATTGCAAAACAAAAAATATTTGTTGATAAATTCCTATAATAAATATATTTATTACTTTGATATTTGCTTAGTAAAATTATGATTAACACTAATTACGCAGATGTATTTATAATGTTGATCAAAAGACAGCACTGGTGCTATTTGTTAGCGACTGATTTGTCTCTTTGTGTTATTATTTACATTCTGAATTTCCTTCTATACATTTTGTTTGATTTTTTTATTCTTAAACTGTTTATAGCTGTATTCTTATGGATCAAAATTTATAAATAGGAATAAAAA
>NW_013669770.1:56255-68504 GCF_000517525.1 Limulus polyphemus
TGTGTTTGAGTATAATTTTAACCCTTTCATGTTGTGTTTGAGTATAATTTTAACCCTTTCACTGCCAGTTTATGGAAAAACGACTCTCCTAATGCCTAGTTTATTTTTAGATACACAATATAAATATTTTGTAAAAAGCACCAAAAAAGTGCAAGTTGTGTTACAATTTTACTTAAACACTTAAGTATAGTTTTAAATATACATATATTTATCCATTTCTAAAGTGAAATATCCGTAACACCTTTTCACATACACTCTCGCCATCGGCTACACTGTACCGGAAATGAGATGCTTACAACAGTACATAGAGAAATAGACTAAATATTTCCTGGAAAACCGGATGACCTTCATGACGTCACTAAACTCCCTTTATATATATATATCACTCATTCGATTACACCACCATTCCCAGTTTAGGTCTGGGACAAGTTGACACTTGGACAAGTTGACTGAGGTCAACTGAGTGGCAAGATGCAGACTACATCTCATGAGTTGTCTCAGAAACTCACCTTTACTCTCAGGGAGGGTCTTGCAAGCTCCATCCTTCATGTGTATAGGGAGAAGGCACTCGCTGCCTCGCCAGGTGGCTACAGAGATTGCTTAGGTAAACTATGTTCACTCATTGTTCCTCTTTCTTTCATCATGCCATGACCAACTAGTTTTCTTCTACTTTATAGGAAGATGACACTCATTGTATTGCTGAATGACATTACATATCATTTAAGTGGAGTTTGTCCACCAGTGATAACTACCTCTTCATTCATTGGCAGCTGGAAACCTCTCTTATTGAAAAGGTTCCTGCCTGGCCCACTAATCACCATTATCCTTGATGGGGGATTTCTGGCTTATTTGCCAACAATCCTGAATTCGATGGTGGCTTCTGCTAACCAATGGCTTCCCACCCCCCAGCTTATGGTTTACTGGCTAATTGCCTCACCTCATAAATGGTCCTTACATTTTTCCCTGTTATTGTCTCTGAGGTTTCTTCATCTTACTGACTGCTGAGGAGGCTCATTTTTGGCAGGTTTCCTCCATCAACATCACCTCATTCCAGACTCTCTGCAGGGAAGATTCTATGTGCGACAACAATCACCAAGATCTCCCACAAAGGCACGTAGTCTTACCTGCTAATGAAGTGACTCCTGTTGGCAGACTTTATCCACCACGGGTGCCTCATGACTTACCTATAGCATAATCACTGGCTGTCCTCACGGAGTGTCTTTCTAGTCACAAAGTGCCAATCTGATTATCAATGAACGTTTGCTATCCCTCCTACCAGTTAAACAACTCATGATGGTAGCGCTTGTTCATCATTGGAGTTTCTCGTTTCATTTCCACTTGAAGCAGCAACCAGGTATGAGACTCCTATTCTCTGGCTGGGATATTTTGAGGGGTTTTATGGTGGCTTCCTTACTAAATCACAGACTCCCTAGGCCGCCAGTAGCCTTCCTCGCAACCTTCTGTTCCATGGGATACACTTCTGAGGCCTCAGGGGAAGGGTTTTATGAGGCTTTTTGGCTGCTCCAGATGGTTCTTGTTCCTCAGTCACCTGAGCTATTGACTGAAGGAAAATGGCCTCTAGGGATCTTTGCATTTATGTTAAAAGTTCTAGTTCAAGAGAGGGTTTCCCTCAGATACAACCACTGTGTGATGAACAAAATGCCTCAGCTAGCAGCTCATCATACCTCAGGTCATACATCCTCCATGACATAGAAAATGCCATTTATACTGTAAGTCTGGTGTACTCACTAGGTTTTTATCAGCCCGCTTCTTTCACCTTCTACACCCCATAGATCATTTACTCATAGCACCATTTTCTTCCACTTCCCCTTTTATTCTGTGGTATCTCAAAGAGTAAGTGCATAATAAAGAGAAAAATGGAGGTTACTGGGCCTCGGCTTTTGAGATTACCTACCTTCGTGTTGACAAGATTCGAATCATATAGAAATAAATATTTAATCACATGGTTTGCAAATTTACGAACATAAAATAGTACACTATGGAAAGTGAACTATCAGAGTGTGTGGAACTGCATGAGAAAAGGTTGAGAAGAATCCTTTATTAAAAACTCACCAGATCCAATGTACCCCACTCACTGTAAGTTAAAGTCAAACAAAAGAAAACTAAATACAACCCATACAAATAGAAAAAAATTACTATAAAAGCAAAGTCCAAATAACCTCGGTGAAATTTTGTCAAAAAAGCAATTTCACTTCAAAACACAATAACAAAGGCATGGAACAAACACTGCAAAAAACTTCTTCCCTCTCATTCACGTCACAAACTATAAAATTGCTTGCTTATAGCAAACTTAAAAGCATTGAGGCACACTCGAGAACTTCATGGGTACTCCCTGTAAATGACAGTAAAACAAATCACTGGAAGTACTCTCAGAAAATGAAATAACATAAAAATTAAAGAAAAAGAAAATTAACTTAGCAGAAATCTACCTGGCCCGTTATGAACAAGTAAAATCTGTACAAAAACACACAGCAATTTGAAGGCTTGATCTTAAATATGTTAATAAACCATAGCTCGTTAGCACTAACACACAAAAGAGTATGATTTACACAAGTTACCTCGGTTAGCTAGTGGGAAGTGTGCAGACTAAAGTCATAACTGCTTGCAGCTATTACCTTATTTGCTGAAAAGAATAGCTCAGAATGTTAATTAAATGCATTGATATTCATGTAAGAAAATTAAACAACCTATCATTTGCAGTTCTGTTCACTTCTACAGAAAGTTAATACAAGTTCTACAAGTTAATAATTTGCTTGAACATCTCCCTGTGTCCAAAAGGTCAACTATAAAAAAAAGCAATTTAAATGTTAACTAAATTGGTAGAAAACATATAGTATGTTCTCATACTACATGTTATCATAGGTTACCTAATGAAGTAGCAAATTCAACAGCACCCTCTGCTAATTCTTGGGCTAATCTTGTGTGACCAAATAGTGGGATTTGACTATTACGCTTATAATGCACCTCTTCACCTTGCAAGTAATAAAAAAACTAACAAGCTATGCTAAGAGTTACATTTATAATAAATAAAGTATTTCATTTCTATGTTTGCTGCCTGTGCTCGAAGTCGTTCTGTGCTTAACATTTCTGGAATATTCTGTATTGTGGACATTTATCAAAAAATCAGTGTACCTGTAAGTTTTGTGCACTTACATGGGTTGGCCCAAACGTTGAATTTAAAGCATGTGGGTAACTGCTTTGGACTACATTTATCTTGTTCCATTCACACATGGTCAAAGGAAATTCCTCATTGGTATTGAGATATTTCTCATGGAAGATGTCACTCGAGAAGTATTTAGATTTGTACTAATGGGTTCTTTTGTTGCATCAGTCATGTAAGATTTAGAAATACCTGAAGACTCTGTCTTCCTTATGTTTGTCAATGGTATGGAATTCTTGGATTAACTAAAATTTTTATTTAAAGTAATTGGGTCGGGTCTAGAGGATAACTGGAAGCTCACCCAGTAAACTAATTTCTTGTCCAATTACCTCCACCAATGTTATGTTAAAAGTCTTAAGTTCAATTGAAGCAGTCAGTTATAGCATACAGTCATCGTCAGTTCGGCCAGCAAAGGATATTTAAGTCGATGATCCTTTCAATACAGAAGCTATTTATTTTACTGCAATATCTCCTCAGTCAGAATTGGCATTATTTGTTATACATAACAAAGAAGCAAAGCAACTAGAAAAAGGCAACCTCAACAGTTTTCTGAACCACGTGTTTATGCTACAACTGCATAGAAACTAACTAAATGAAAACATTTTGAATTTTTTTACATGACTAAAAGTAAATAGAAATCATGTGATATATATCACATCATCATCCAATTTGTTAGTAGAAAATATCACTGGTTCTTTCTATACAGTATACTACTGTTACGCCTCTGTGTTCATTGATTAATTACCCGTAGAAATTCTTTCCGAGAAACTTCTGCGATACAACTCCTTTCTTAAGTAAAACTAGTTTATTATTTCTCAATTCAGCTTTGCAATACACTTAAGTTCCACAGTTAGTTTAACTTAAACATACGCTATAATTCACAACGAACGATTCACGCACTTTTTCTTAATGTGATTATCCAGTTCCGAATGATCCTCTCCTTTGTCTGGCGCGCTTATATGCAATCAAAAACGCGCGCGTAGCACGCACTAGCGTCTTCGCGAATCTTCTAGACACTCATCACGTGTTACCAGGTCACGTGACTTCCGCTGTCGTAACACTACTTTACAACTGCATTTCCTAAACTAAATGCTTCAAGAGTACTCCAGAGGGTCCGCAAGTCATATCCGAAATTTCATAAAATATTTAAAGATAGGATTTTTGAATACAAAAATATTTTTCTTGAAATTAAATTCGTATGAATACAGCTTTTCATATGCACGTAATATTTTTCAAAAAAAAAAAAAAATAATCGATAGGTTTGGGGGGCCCCGAAAAAAAAAAAGATCCTTGGGTTAATAAAGTTTGAGAACCGCTGCTTTACAGGAATCTTTCCTATAAGAAAGTAGAGGAACATCCTAATTGACTCACCCAGTTTTGTCAGTAACTTTAGTGAGAGTAACTTTGTGGCTCTCTTGACCATCTTTCTGCATTAAGAACAAAATACTCAATATGCTCAGAAATTTTAATTTCTTTTATTAACTAAAAGGGTAGAAAACACGTACCATACCTGCATCCTACAATGGAAGTGATCAGGTAACTTGATGAATAATGCACTCTTTGAGGTTTGACCATATTCAAATAAACACACAGCAGTGGATTCTTTGAGGTTTAACCAGATTATTGTTTAGTTTAGACAGATTTTCACTTGGTACAGAATTCTCCATTTAGCGAGAAGTGTGACCTTTCGTCTTCTTATATACATCTGGTTGATTTGAATTTTATGTTTACGTAAAGTATTTTCGTTTTTTCAGTAAAATTTGTATCTAGCTTTTTTCCACAATTCAGTCAAGTAAGAATTCGGTTTAAGTTTATTTCCTGCTAAGCCCTTTGCTAGGGTGAACTACTATTCTTATCTCGAGTAAATCTATGTACTTGAAAATATCACAATACAGCAAAATTGTAAGAAATTTGGGAATTTTTGCTGTGGTTAAAGCTAACCGGATGTCACAAAAAGAAATTTCTCGAAGAGTATTAGAAAATATAGAGGGCGTTAATAGTCAGTGTTTTTTTTTTTTATAGAGGTTGATTAGTTGGAGTTAAAAAAGTTAGTAAGAAATACTTGAAACACTGTGTATTAATATTATTAAATAGCTATACACTTCTCTTTTTCACCCTTTCTATATTAATATATTTGCATTTTCATAGCTAGCCATCCAGAAGCTAAGGTAAGTGATTTTAAATTTATTTATCGTAATTTAATCATTCGTATTGAATTAATAAAATTAAAACGATAAAAGTAAAATACTTTTAGTTTTACTATAGCGTTTCAACAGCTAGTACTAGTATCATATTCATAATGCGTTTGTTGTATCCCAGCCGGCCTGATGAGTCCAGTGACATTATTATTAGACGAAGGATCTCGTGGACACTAGATATAGCAGATATGTTGTATTCTATGGTGCATATTATTTATTGCTGGTGCATAATAATAACTACTGATACAAAGGTCCGACCTAAGTTATTATTAACAGTTAGAACTATGATTCTCAACCTATGTTCAATGGACCTCTAGAGGACCAGGAAGTATTTTAAAGGTGTCTACAACAGTGAAGATTGAATTTCCATATTTCAATTTAAAAAGAAGAGAAACATTGCTGTGTTCGATTAAATTAAAATAACATATGCTGTACAATCAGTTTCTGCAGATAGAACTGTTTGAGTTTGATGAGATTGTTTTGGGTTCATGAAGGGAGTCCATGAGGGTAAAGAAGGGTTGAGAAGTGCTGAATTAGACTGTAAAACTTGGCTAAATGTATTTCCTGGGATGTAAACTTCACAGTGTAACAAATAACTAGAAAGTTAGAAAAGAGACTGAATAATCTGAGCAGTTTATGAAAGAGGACTTTCTTACATCAAGGATATGTTACTAAACATTTACTGTTTCAAAATTCCTATTTTAGTGCCAGCATATTATATCTAATAAATTAACAGAGAAGTTAAGTACATGTCAAATGTGTTGGAAAAGACAGGCTAGGATCTATTTAAAGACAGTTTTATTTTCTGATGGGATGAGTGGCTTATGGAATGAGTTGTTGTGATTTACATGAGTTTAATACTAATAGGAGAAATGATGACTGCATGAAAAGTAGAAGGTGGATTTAATGTTTTATTTTTCCTAAGGATGGGTTTGCATGGACAGCTTTGAAGGGACAAATGGTCTTTTCTTGTCCATAGATTGTGTTACACACTGTGAAACTTGTAATACTTTTAGCAGAAGAAATAAATTGTTTATTGAATAACTGTGATATTACAGTGCTGCATTTATGAAATAAATGCTGTATATTTTTTTAATAAGTGTTAGAAATATAGAATAATATTATTATATGCATAATTGGCCAAGAGTTTATTTTAGTTAGACATTTACATAAATTCAGTGCACTGTTAAAGAGAAACATTTTCAATGTTTGTTTCTAAAGTCGTAATGTCCGTGTTGTTAACTTCTGATCAGAGCAAGCCGTATACTTAGAGTGAAACTAAAAATCAACCTGTCGATCATTTTAGGTAATTAAATATACATTTCTTAGTAGTTCTACTTATAAATATTAGAATGCATTGTTTTATCAGTTGGGTATTATTGCCGTTAACGATATTTTCAGATGTAATTCCTATAATATCTCATGAAGTTTGGTCCAGCAAAGGAGATTTAGGGTAGCCCTAAGTACATATATTAAGCTAACAATTTAAGACAATCATTATAATAATATACAAGAAACCAAAGTGGAAATTCATAAAATTTGTGATACTAAATAATATAATTAATATTGCTAATGAATGTAACAATAAATAAATAATATATTTTATCTTAGAGACACAAACACTAACTGTATACATGAACTACTGTTTTACAGACAGACAGCCTGACTTCTGAGTCTATACTGTTTACAGTTGAAACATTAAAACATAACTATTGTTTGTTTAGTTTGGGATTTTCTTTTGGAATTGTTGGGAATTTATTATCCAACGTAGTATTTAACGAAAAACTCGTGCAACAAAATAAGATTTTCTCATTCTTGGAATTAGGTTATTGGAAGTTTTCACTTCATGAGTTGGACATGTACTAACTTCACAGTTTAATTAATATCTTTATGTCACCCTTTGGACAGTTTTACTGAATTGTAAGATGTAGTGCTTGCTGTTTCACTGTGTTTAGTAATGTAATATCACTGGTAAAGATAAATATTGATAATGACACTCGAAGGTGTTATTGGGTACATTTCTAATATTCTTTATTTTGTACATTTTTCAATTCTGAAAGCAGTTTGGGGTAAACTGTGTAATAGATGCTACATGATAGCTTAAATTTGTCTCTTAAATAGACTTAAACAAAACACAAAATAGTGAATAGGTAATGTCAGGAGCCATCAGTAACTTGTGTGAACACTCGCCAGTCACCACCACCAACATACTTTGTTCATAGTACCCTATCACTAGTAAAGAAGACTTGAACCACTCTTAGAAATAATTTCACTCTACTCATTAGATAGCTTCAGCATTCAGTCAGACAATGGACAGTTTTTTTGACCAAACCTATGCCTACAAGAATGATATAGAACCTTCGAGAATTTCTTAGCACTTAAGTAACTTAAGTGTCTGTCAAGAATAGAAATTACTCAGTTAAGAATGGATATGAATAAAAGTGGAAAAACTATTTCCTATCAATAAAGAAACCAAAATTAGAGGAACTATTTGAGATTTAAGTGGACCGAGGCAACATTGGTTTTTTTCAGAGATAGTTGTGTGAAACATGGGAAAAGTCAACTGCTCTCCTTTCCAAATGGCAACATTGAAAAAAAAAGACTTTTAACAATAAGCATTTTAGAAGATATCTATTCTCTATACCAGGATAAGTAATCACATGGACCTTTGCAAAAAAATATCATGATGAAATTAACATTTTTTAGCAAAAACAACTGACCAACACACAATATTTGTGAGACAACAAGGGGTCTGTTGTGATCATCCCAATCATTTCATCAAACAGTCATCTGCCTCCATTCATCCCTCACTCCCCATGTGCTCTTTAAGCCTTCTCTCAAACTTTCAATCTTTTTGCATCTACCACATTTGAAGGTAATGTTTTCCATAGGCTGGCCACCCTGTTTGGAAAATAAAATATGATAATTTACAGATGATGTCTTCCCTGCCAAATCTTAAATCTGCATCACCTAGTTTTACGACTCTTACCATTAAACACAAATAAAGACGATGCATCAATCCTATCTATTCCCTTTATAATTTTGAACATTCAACTTAGATCCCATCTAACCCTTCTCTTCTCAAGAGAAAATTATTACATGTCACAAAACAGGTAGTAAGGCCTAAAAATATGAACATATTTTTTTCTCTTGTGAAACATTTATAACAAAAAAATAACCTATGGACAACAAGGGATCATAAGGTCCTTGAAGGCTGTCTGTAAATACTTAACGTTGGGAAAATTCAAACTTATCCTTTATTTACATTTCAGGAAGTCATAGATTCCTCTCTCTTAAATCCGTGCTATAAAACTATCTTAACTGGAGCCTAGTTTAACTTTTACACAAATCTTAAACTTGTATCTTCTTGTTCTATTAATACAGTACAAAGAAACCAGAGGTTTCACTACTGTTGATCCTCTGAATAATATTGTAAACTTCAATAAGATCACCTTTTACCCTTTTTCTCTTAAGAGAAAAAGAAATATTAAGAGACCTTAACTTATCTCTGTTAAATAACCCTACTATTCCTGGAAACATCCTACTAGTGGCCCTCTGGACCCTTTTCAATAAATCAGTATATTTTTTGCGTAAGGGACTTAAAACTATATACAGTATTTCAAAGGAGGCCTAACTGATGATTTGTATAGAGATAATTACCTTTTTTGTCTCGTAATAAGTATGTCTATAAATACACCCTGAAATTCTGTTAGCTAACTTCATTAATTTCAAATCTCAGCTTGTGAATCAATAGAATCTCTTTTATACAGAGACTTTGTTCACCATTGACTTTGCAAAGATTTCAAACGAATGAGAGTGAACAACAATGTTATAGTCACCTAGGGCATGTTTTAATACACGGGACGTGGGTGACCTGAAGTTGCTAGGTTCTTTTATACCTGTTAAATGGTTTGTAGAACCAATATAACCATGCTGACATCATGAACAAGTAAATTTATAAACTATTAACAATGACTGTAAAGTTGGTATCTGGTCCTTAAATTTAAAGAAAGAGAATGGGCAAGAATTAGGCTTAAATACACACACCTTAAATGTATCATTAGGTATATCCCACCGATAAATTTTTTTTTTTAGTTCATTCTTAATAATTAAACTTTATTTATACAAAGAAATATGGATTATTTTGTCAAACAAGGAAACATATTTTTCCATAAAAAATCCTTGATATTAGTAGATTGTTTATGTATAGCTATGTAAGTGCTAGATATTGGATATGCTTGGTAAAATAAACTTTTAACTAAATTTCGTTTTTTAAATTTGGAATGAAACTTTTAAAATTGAAATATAAACCTGGGAATGTTTTCATGCGATACATTTCACATTGGTATTCTCCATTATTATTATTACTAATTGAGGTATACAAAAAAAATATATTAGTTTATGGTTCTCCTGATGTTCTACAGTAAACTTTATACTTTTTGTTTTTACTATTTAGATAGTGACGAAATTAAGAAGCGTGATCAGAGTTCTTAAAGATGATGAAGGTCAACATACTTACGATAACAAAGAGGTTGCGGCCAATTTTTCAACCATTGTTTTTCATGAAAGCATAAAAATAAGTTGGCTGTCTGCAAGGCTATATATATTGGTTCTACAAAACAAAAACAAGCCAACTAAGTCAAGTACATTATAACATGCCCTAGAAGTTTGTAACGGCATCAAAGTTGTGTTCTGTTGCTAGGAAAAAAAAGCTAATAGAAATTTTCAATCTTACACTTTAAAGCCTTAACCAAACTTTTTCTGAAGAACTAACAACATTAATTTCAGGCCTAAGCTTGTGAATCAAAAATACTTTATTTTTATAAACAGGTTTTATTCTTCATTGATCCTTGCCAGGATCTTAAATTAGGATGAATGATAATTTTTCTTCAGTCATACTATTGAGTTGGTTTCCATTTATATTAAAGGTGTGATTCAAATTAATATAACCTAAATTCATTGTCTAGCACTTGTGCTATAGTTAAAGATTATTTGACAAATATTTATAGATTTACCAAATGATTTCGATCATTCTGTATTACCTCTAAATCCTTAAACAGCTAGAAATACCCAAAAGTTTAATGGTATCAGCAAACTTTACTAATTAACTGTTAGTTTGTTAATCTCAGCACAAAGGTCCAAGTCCTAACTCTTGAGATATCCACTAATAGTAAAGGTCCAGTTTGACTGAACTCCATTAATAACAACCTCTTGTTTTTGTCATCCATCCACTGTACAATACAATTAACTATTCTTTTCCCAACCCTTACTGATGTTATTTCCATAGTTAATCTTTTGTGTGGTCCTTATATAGAGGAGTGTTAAATATAAGTCAAAGCTGGTTATTGTTTCTTTGTACAGATCTCTGGTTAGTCCTCACTTAAAGTATTGAGCTCCTTATTTTAAAAAGTACATTAAATTGTTTTACAAGGTTTGAATTAGGGGCTACTAGATAGAGCCGTCAAAGTTATGATTCGATACAGCTCACTGACTGTGGATCATAACACACTTTGTGCTGTAGTTCTGTTCATTTTTTAATCCTCTTTATCTGAACGACCTTTTATGTTATGTAAAAACAAATGCTTTATATAATATAAGTTAAAAATTTACTTTTCCATGCAAGAATGTAATCAGTCTGTGTAATGTATAACCATTTTTAATTATAGATTTAATTATTTTTAGTAATGTGGCTTAGAACTTCTGTTAGTTGAGTTTCTAATTGCTTGGGAATACCATGTATCAATAATCAGTAGAACTAACTACAATGTCCTTGTCAACATTGGGTGACTGATCGAAGTGTAAAGTAGAGAATGCACCTTTGTCATACAAATTGGCTGTTTGGAAATGTTTTGGGTTTGAAGTCTTGTCTCAAAAAAGAATAAGAAAAACTGATCTTTGAAAAACAATATGTAATACTTGTGAGATGGGGGTCAATTATAAAATGTGAATAATGTCAAACATGGCCACACACATCTGAGAAGAAAATATGATATGTTACAAAACACAATGTAAATTAAAGGTAACTCTTACGAGCTTCAGTTTCTGTAAGCATTGTTTCTTGGCTGAAAAAGGAATTAAACCTGAACAACCAAAGGGATAAGAGCTATTGGAATCTTTACAGCTGAAGATATGAGACCATTTTCAGTGGTGGATAATCCTGACTTTAGGACTTAGCAGGTTTTGAAACCAAAATATGAGATCCTTCACTTTAATATTCTAGTAATTTCAGACCTCGACAAGCTTGACACTGCAGTGCAAGGTGCTGTTTCTGTTGCCCTTAACAGTGGTGTGTGTACTTCAAGACCTACTAAAAGCTACATTACCATTACTGGGCACTTTATAAACAAGAATTGGGGAAATTCTGTTCTATAAGCAAGACTGTTAGATGAGGTGCATATGGCTGAGTATATGAAAGGTATGTCTTCTTGGGGCTTGTAAGATGTTAACAATCTATTACTATAAGTAGTGTTTACAGTACCCTGTGTGTGATTCTTTACGCACTGTTAATATGGCTGCTCAGAAAGGCCTCTGTGTGCAGCTAGGGGATAGGTTGTTAGGGGGGGTAAAAAGGTAGTTTCCTTTTTGGATAGGTTGTTAGGGGGGTAAAAAGGTAGTTTCCTTTTTGGATAGGTTGTTAGGGGGGGTTAAAAAGGTAGTTTCCTTTTTGGATAGGTTGTTAGGGGGGGTTAAAAAGGTAGTTTCCTTTTTGGATAGGTTGTTAGGGGGGGTTAAAAAGGTAGTTTCCTTTTTGGATAGGTTGTTAGGGGGGGGGTAAAAAGTAGTTTCCTTTTTGGATAGGTTGTTAGGGGGGGTAAAAGTAGTTTCCTTTTTTCTTACAGTAAGTTCGTAACGGCTAAGTTGTTGTATTGG
>NW_013669770.1:69577-73071 GCF_000517525.1 Limulus polyphemus
AGTTTCCTTTTTGGATAGGTTGTTAGGGGGTAAAAAGGTAGTTTCCTTTTTTTCTACAGAAGTTCAACGGCAAGTGTTGTATTGGAAACGAATCATTCCCTGCTTTAGTATTCTCAGCACAAGTTGATTCAAGACGTCCCAAACAGGTGGAAATCTAGTTACGACACGCTATCTCGTTACTTAGAACAACATCCCACAATTTTGGCAACATTTATAGACAAAGTGTTACATGAATGATTATATTAAACAACTCTTTTGATATTTTTTGCTATAAAGTTGTTTCAAATGATCAACAGTTACGTTTTAAGAGATAAAGTTCATATTTCTTCATAAGCACATCATTGATCATTTGCATTTGCTACACTAACAAGTTAACATGCATTGTGATACCTATCATGATAAAAGAATCGTGATACATATTGAATCATTACAGCCTTGCTACTACGATGTTTTGTGGATGAAGGAGCTATCGTGTGAGGACAGGTTTACCCCATAAGAAGGAAGTTGATCGATTTGACCATCCTTGTAATTGTCAAACTTCACATACTATAACTCTAAATTTACTGCATGTATAGCTTCTTGAAATTTGTCAAGTTTTTAGTAAGCATCACAAGTGTGTATTGTATGCAAAAACATTAGATTTTTTTGAATAAAACATTTCTGTGAAATATTTGTCTTTGAATTTCCAGTGTGTTTGTTGAATCAACGAAAGGTGATCTAATTTCATTTTTGTAACCTCTAGAACCTCCTAAATGAATATAAAAAGCTTTTATTTTTTGGGGGAAAAAACTTTATATTTCATCTTTTATTTTCTCTAAAAAAAAACCATCAGTGAAATGAAAAATTTAACAATATAAAATAAATTAATTTTAAGATTTTTACTACCGTATGGAACATTAACCCTTGTTTAAAAAAACAAAACAAACGAGAGCAAGAGTCCATTAGCGATTATCCATAGAGCTACTGTCATATTTTTCTTGAGTGCTAAAGGTAGAGTAATTTTACATTCTACTGAAGTTTTGTTGGACTGAGAAGTTTATAATTTCAGTTATATTTCTTAAACAAAGATACATAAACAAGAATTTCTGGTCAATCACTGCATATTTGAACTGTTGACACTAACAAAAATATTTGACATTCTACCCTAAGCTTCGTTAAGTCTCACAAGTTTGGGAGTCAGAAAAAAAATGTAATGCAGCTTTTAAATGTGCATTTTAGAACACAAAAAAATATACAAGTCACTAGAATAGATGTTCCAAAACTACTGTAATTTATTCTGCTTTCTAAGTAAGCTATAAGTAGGTTAAAAAAAAGTTCTGATGGCCATTCAGAACAGCTAAGCTACGACCACAAAATATTTCTTTGAAGTAAATACTCTTCCAGCTATATCCAAAAGGATAGTTGATGTAGAGGAGAACCTGCTCTTTCTATTTGTTATAAATATGTTCACCAGCTATATAAGGTTGATAGCAAACAATCTCAAAAGTCGGAGTGAGAGAGGAGGTTTTTCTCTAGAGGGTTTGACATATATGTTGATATATCGGCAAATAAAGGTAAGTGGTTCCAATTTTATAGTCTTGCTTTTGATTCTGTATAGTTTATGTTTCTAATTGGTTGAAAATTGCAGCAGCCTATTTTAGAGGATAGGAAATTCTGAAGTGCAGAATTCGGAGCTTAAAATGTGTGGTATGATACAGATAAATGAGATTTTTTTATTTTACAATTAGAAAGTTAAAACTTTGTTTATGATTAATTTTTATATTAGGTATATATTCGTGACATGTTTAATGACATTCATTGATAATAAGGTTGTTTAATCAAGTTTTGAATGTAACACTATAAAAGGTCGTGGCATGTGCACTTTAACCTGGCCGTACCTTAAAATTCTTCTCGTGAGAATAGAAAGGCTGGAGGGGATCTGACTAAAGTGTTCAAAATTATAGAGAATAGATAGGATTGTAACATAATCTTTTTTTTTTTCATATTCAATGGTAAGAAAGGTAGATCTAAGGGAATGTAGATTCTAGATTTGGCTGAATAGACATTATCTGCAAGTTAAGAAATTTTATTTTTTGAACAGGGTGGTCAGCCATTGGAATGAATTGCCTTTAGATGTGGTATATGCGATAGGATTGGACAAGATCAAGAGAGGGCTTGATGAGTACTTGGAAAGTTGGCTGGTTATAGACAAGAGGGGCATTTGATGAAATGAATTCTCTGTTTGAGAATCCATGTTGGCTTTCATTTGTAACACCATGTTTCAGTAAAGTGTTTTGTAAAGCTTCTTTCATGAAACTCTGAAGAATTTTTCCCTCTACAGAAGTGAGAATGATTAAACAGTAATTTCCAGGGCAAATTTATGACCCCATTTTCAAAATTGAAGTAACGTAAACAACTCCTCGGGCACCCACCCATTCTCTATCGACTTACTAAAAAATGAAAGAAAGATACTTGCATACCTGATCGTTGTTCTCCTTTAAAACCCTGGGAAAAGCCCAGCCTTGGTACGTTACCCATTTTTAATTTCCCAGTATTTCTACTAACCACAAAGGGATTAATATTTACATTATTCAGATCAATTCCAAGATTTTCTAAAAAAATTGTCAGGTTCAGAAATAATATCTTCTCTTATAAAAACAGTAGAGAACATTTAAATGGTCAACTATTTCATAACCTTTAACTACACTTTGCCAATAGCATCCCTTCAGGATCCAATTCCCCATTCTAACATTTTGCTTACCTATAACATACTTAAAAAATTCTTGCTGTTTAACATTATAAGCCACTTTTTTCTCATAAACCCTTTTAGATTTTCTAACCTTTCTGTAGTTCTGTAATTCTTCCAACTTATCGTTCAAATTAAATTTCATAAACTTAAGCCTTTATACCCGAGTTTCTGCTTTATGTCTTTAATAAGCCAATTAAATGTTATGTTTCCTGTTGAGGATTTCTTTTTTTTAGGAACATGACTATCTTATTTTTAAAACGACAAATCCCGTACCATGTTTTGCCTCACTTTCCCAATTTAGTAATGCTACATCTTTTCTTAGGGGGCTCAAAATAGGCTTTTTGAAAAGTAGGAACTAAAATTTCATTAAATTTTATACAATGATCACTCTTCACCAAAATGACCTCTCCCCTGGTTAGCTGTCTTCCGTTTGGTACAGAAAATCATGGTGAATCACATCAAGAAATCTCTCTACCTCCCTAGTTGACTCCATAACATTCCACTCAGTGTATCGAAAATTAGCCTCTCATTATTATTGCTTCAGTGTTCTTAGTACAAACCCTGATCCCATTATACAGTTTTCTGATATTCCTTCTGTCTGATCACCTATAAAAATTTTTAGCTTAAAAATTTCTACCTTTGAAACCTGTGTATATTTACTTCACTTGTATAAATAGCCCTCCTACTCCTCTTAAGACGTCATTTTATTTTTCAAATTTAACAAATGTTTAGTAATATCATAATATGTAACATTTAAGGCCAGCAA
>NW_013669770.1:73770-76785 GCF_000517525.1 Limulus polyphemus
TTTCAAATTTAACAAATGTTTAGTAATATCATAATATGTAACATTTAAGGCCAACAAGGGTCTTGTTCGAACCACGGAGGTGGTACCATCCACTAAACTAAACTTTAAAAACTCAGAGCCAGCTTTTATCATTTGAATATTTTTCAAATCTTTCCTTAAACTACTTTAAATTTACTGCATCTACTACATCTGAAGGCAACAACGGATTCCACAAACCACAAATTTACTGCATCTACTACATCTGAAGGCAACAACGGATTCCACAAACCACCCACCCTGTTAGAAAAGTAAAACTATCTTTGAATTTATTATTCTTACAATTCTCTCCGTAAATTATTGAAGAAAACGTAAAAATACAAAACCAACATTATCAAACCCCTACTGAATGTTATCCTGTGGTAGCATAAAACAATTTTCTAGGTGTTGAATGTCATTTCTGTTAATTCTCCCTTTTTTATACGAACATTATCATTGACCGCATGGCTGTATGAGGGTTGTTTTGTCGTGCTGGTTTTCTTGAAATGCAGAGATAACGCGTACCTCATTGATAAATCTGGGAAAAAATAAACGGTGTTGGTAGTAGTGCAAAGAAGAGGTCATACGAACAGAAAACTGACATTCCTGAACTTTGTTTTTTTTCTATTGTTTGTAACCACTATTTGAATTATGGAAGCATGTACCTTTCATGTACTGAGGCATTTATCCTTCAATTTCAGTCAAGAGAACTTGACTGAAAAAAAATGAAGGTAAGAAGAAGAAAATAAGGTTGTTGTGCTGTAGTCTAGAAAAATAGTGACAGAAACAGCAAGGTAAAAGTATCTTTACTGTCAGGTACAGTACCTGTACAGTACCTTGAATGTCTTCAAGACATTCAAGTGAGAAACCTGGGAAAAGCAGTACCGAGTAAGCAGGGTTACTTTCATCAAGTGCTGGGGAGCCACTATGTAGCCAGTTCTGAAAATAACCTCAATTATAGAATGTATTAAAATTGACAAATAAGAACAAAATAAGATGAGGTCAGCCATTTAGCCCATCTTTGGTTGTTGATCCAAAATCTCATCAAGCCGTTTCTTGAAGGTTCTCAGAGACTGAGCTTCAACAACGTGGCTGGGCAGTTTATTCCAGACACTCATGACTCTTTGTATCAAGAAATACCTTTTGTTATTGGTCCTAAATATATCTGTGCTTAATTTCCAAATTGCATCAGTATGGACGGTAAAAGTCTTGGTTTTAAGGCAATAGGAGCAGGAGGTTCTTGCTTATAGCATGTTTTTTTTTCTTTGAGGAATGTGGTAAACTTATGTTTGCACTTTTTTTTATACACACATAAAAGCTTCTTTTTTTCCAATTATTATGCATAGGGTATGTTAGTTTCTTTAGGTTGTATATGCATATTTGTTTCACAGCTGTTAAAATATAAACTACTAAAAACTTTTGACTTCCTTCACTTGGCAGATTACGTTTTCAGTCTTGGCTACTTTGCTGTACTCCTCTTCCTACTGCTTTACAAGCTCCAACATCATTTGATTCTACTAAAACAAAGACAATGCTCCTTGATAGCAGTGACTAAACTGTGAACATCATATACTTTAGCACCTAAGAAACAAGTTCTAAGTCTTAGTCCCTATTCTTCCCTTTACAGATAACTTCATCCATATACTTAAGGTAATATTCTTCCACTACATAAGCCTTTTGCCCATCTCCTTCTTTACTGTGTGCATCCAATGGCCAAAATCTGTTACAGACTGGTACCTGAAATTCTAACCAAACCTGTCTTTATGGCCTAGATGTTTTTAATACATGTATACCCTTGTGAACACGGCACTCACATGCTCACCCTAAACTTTTCCCTAATTCTGTCCATTTCATGTTTTGCTTCCTTTATTTCTGCTTCCAACTTGCATCTTTCTCCCTTTAATAGCATCATCTTCCACAAATAGCATCATCTCCCATCTTTATCCTGTAAGCAAGATCTGCAAGTGTAGAGTACTTTGTGTTTCTAAGCCTTTTGAAAGTCACAATCAAGTACATAATTTTGAAACATGACAGTGTTTCACCCTCTAGATGTTACCCTGAAGTCCTAACTAATGTAATTAAAATAACTAAAGAAAAATTGATATTTATCAGCAAACAAACATTAAATCTGTAACTACAAGTATTTCCAAGTTCTCTGTCACAGAGCTCACAACCATATGTCTATCATGAAGCTGTACAGCTCCCTCTAGAGGCTAGAAGATTGTTGGATATTTAGTGAAAGATGCCGTGTTCAGCTTCAGTAGTGTTGGAATGCTTAGATAAAAGAATGGTAGTAATAACTTGTAAAGTTGAAAATAACCAAATTAATTCATTCAAGTTTTTCACTGACACTATACAGTATCAAAGTAAAATATTTTTAATGGGTTTTTTTTTCAGGTACTTGTGAAATACAATCCAGTGTTGTTGGATAAGTATGTACTTCACCCCAACAACGAGTAACATTGGTCAAAATCTCTATCCATCGAGGTAAGTAGCCTGTTACACTAAAGTTCAAGGCTATTCATTTTGTGAAAAAATATGAGCTTGCTTAAACTGACACTAGCCTGAGAGAGTACAGTGATGATAATTAGTAGAAACATTTGGTTAAAGGGAAGTGAAGAAATTGTTTGATAATTAACTAAAACTGTCGTCATTTTAGTCAACTATAATGGGTCCCCAAACTTTAGTTGAGGCCCTTAATATCTCTGATGTCCTGGTGGATGACCAACTCCAAATATTTTAAACCTATCACATTTACACCTTAGATAGTAGATAGGCTTAGTTGGAATCTCGTTAATCCATTCAAGCATGTCACTAATTAGATGACGAGGCATTTGGCTATCTTAAGAGAATCATAGTTAATTTAATTCTGTCATAACAGATGAGCACCGTTCAGGTGTCAAGTGCACATTTGAAATTTAAAACATTGTTTACAAATAACAATAATAACTCTTTATTTAAAAATTTTTTAACCAACAGATATTTTAGAATTGATATTTT
>NW_013669770.1:76909-80488 GCF_000517525.1 Limulus polyphemus
TTTGTGTACTTCCCCAAAAGAAAATGTTCTAATTTTACTTTCCACTTTGTTCCGAGGGATCACTCCTCTAAACAATATGTTTATTGGTACATTTAGAATTTTCTTTACAGTTCCAAAGTTTATATTTGATAAGAAAGTATAGTTACCCATGCTTTATTTCTTATGTGTTATTTTTCTTTGCGAGTGATTTTAATACCACAGCCCGTAGTTGTAACCTTATTATAATGTGACGATATCTGGTCTGAATAGTTACTAAAGAAGCTGAACCATAAAAAAAACTAGCTATAGCCAATACTTAAATATGATTGGACAGAGTAGATTTTAAACTACTTATTCAATATAGAATGAATGAAGTAGTTTGAGTGGTAATTTAAGGTTTTATGATATTGGCTAGCTGGAGCTCCTGTAGAAATTAATGAAGGAATCTAATGGAAGGCTTAGAAATAAATCATAGATCTAGGTATTGTTTCCTAGTTTCTTTATATTACTTAAAAATGTATTTTTGTTTAGTTATATATGTTTGAAAATTATAGAATATTTTTGTGTGAAAAGACATCGTGTAAACATAGGTTTAGCGAGTATAGTTTTCTGTGGCAAAAATATTCTGATGACTTGTATCCTTATTTATTACATATTGTTAATTAATATTATTTCAGATAAGTGTCTTACAACAGAATTGCCCCTTGGTGGCTTAGAGGTAAGTCTGAGGGCTTATAATGTTAAAAAAATCAGGTTTTCATACCCACTGTCGACAAAGCAAAGATAGCCCATTGTGTAGCTTTATGTTTAACAACACACACAACTATATGACAGATTTTTTGAAATTTCACAAATTATATTAATTGTTAAAGCTAAAACTAGTAAGTCATAAGTTAAGTGTTTCACTGTGAAAAGTAAAACATCGGAGGGTATCAGAGGCCTCCATTCAGTCTGGAAAGGGTTTATAGGAATATTAAATAATAACCACTCTGAAGTACTTTCCTTTATTGCATTAAAAAAAAATTCAACCATAGACAGTGTTGTGAAGGCATATTTATTAGAATAAATAAATGTTCGATGAAAATTATGCTTTGTCTCGTGTCAGGGAAGTTTTAGAGGGAATATTTTTTCCATGTGCCGAGTCCTCCTGAGGCAGTCTGGTGAACCCCAATCGTTGAACTACAACATAAATTTTCAGTAATTTCATTTTGTAGTAATTGATGCAACAGAGGCATTGCTAGGTACTTAAAATATTTGGGGCTTGGTCCCATAGGATTTTCTACTTTCCAGTATGATATCAATCCTGGTTTTCTATTCTGATTTTTGAAGACACCAACTGGGAAATTGAGGCATGGGTCCCACGCCCTAGTGTCTAGCGATGCCTCTGCTAAAGAACGTTTGATCGTTACATTACTAAGTTTTCTTCCAGTATTTCCATCCTCTAACCTTGTGGGCTTCCGATCTCTTCCAGTTACGTTGTACAGTGGCTTAAAAGTTAATTCAAATAATTTGTATAATGTGTTAATTAATGAACTTGTATCAAAAACAACACTATTCTGTTAGTAAATATAGTAGATGCTTAGGTTTGTCTTTAATACATTGCATCGATTTGTATTTCAGCATTACCTCTGTGATGGGACAACCCATGACTTTCACAACTGCTGCTTCTGTACATGGGTCCAGCCCAACATTTTCGTGGTCTCACACAGTTCCAACATACATGCCCTGGAGTGGTAAACAAGATAATCACTGTCTATCTCCAGTCATGAGGTTTACTGCTCCGATTTCTCCTGATCCATGTACCTCGCAGACGGCCACAAGCTGGGAGTTGTTACACAATCTTGGAACAAATGGAGCAAACATGGGAAATCATCAACATCTGAAGAGGAAAAGTGAATCAGAAGATGAGCTGTAAGTACTTCAGTTGTTTATCTATCCAGTTATGTATTTATTTTTAAATACCTTTTCAACTATTATGGTATGTTATGCCTTATGTTGATGAATTGTGAACTATAGATTACCGGTTTGTGGGACATAACGTCACAATAAGGTTGACGATGATTTTTAATAGGCCCGGCATGGCCAGGTGATTAAGGCACTCGACTCGCAATCTGAGGGTCACAGATTTGATTCCCCGTCACACCAAACATGCTCGCCCCCCTGAATTATGCCTTGACCACTAGAATGTAAGTGTCGTTAATTCCCTGAATTATGTCAAGACCACTAAAATGTAAGAGTCGTTAATTCCCTGAGTTAGGACACTACCAATATTGAGATTATAAAGTATGTTAACAAAATATACCTGTAAACAAAGATTTACAACACTATCAATATTCAGATTATAAAGTATGTTAACAAAATATACCTGTAAACAAAGATCTACAACACTATCAATATTCAGATTATAAAGCATGTTAACAAAATATACCTGTAAACAAAGATCTACAACACTATCAATATTCAGATTATAAAGTATGTCATTATTGTTACTGTAATAACAGTTCATGGTAATCGCTTACACTGATACTGTACATTAGCATGTGACAAACATACCAGTGCCTCACTCGCTAAATAAAACAAGTGTCGTATATTATTGTCGAAAATAAGTTAGTCAATACCATGTTCTTTCTTCTGACAGTTAAAATCATTTTTAGATCACGGTTTGAAATAATACTGTGTTGTTGTTGTTTTCTGAAGGATAAGATAATTTGGTAATAAAATAATACGACATCATATGTAATATTTAGTGAAAAATCGCAGTAAGTGGAACAAACTTTAAGATTTGAAATTGGAGAAAACAGTTTGACACATTTCTGTGTCTTCTTCAGTGTCTCACGTTGTCTTGGTACACTGTAATACATACTGACCATCTAGGGTCAAACTGTCTAAATATTTAATAATGGTTGGAGACGGCTTGTATGGGTAATGAAGAAAAACTTTAATATAAGTTTAACATAACAGCAAATGTACAACGTTTCAACAAGGTACCTGATGATGACAAAACCTTGTTGAAATGTTGTACATTTGCTGTTATGTTAAACTAAAAGGGGTACTTATAAAAAATGTTTCACCAGCATATGGTAAAACATAACATGCTAATTAGTATTTTACAAGTAACTGGTATAATTAGCATTTTGACCCATGAATTGTGTGTTGAATATTCATCTGAGTATTAAGCAAAAAGCATCATATAATTAGAAGCAATGTAACACACAAAGTGTACGCTCGACAAGCTATTATTTTTATTTTCACCGGAAATTCGTATAGGGCCAGTAAAAAAGCGATTTATTAAAAATGTTTGTTTGTTTGTTTTTGAATTTCGCGCAAAGCTACACGAGGGCTATCTGCGCTAGCCGTCCCTAATTTAGCAGTGTAAGACTAGAGGAAAGGCAGCTAGTCATCACCACCCACCGCCAACTCTTGGGCTACTCTTTTACCAACGAATAGTGGGATTGACCGTCACATTATAACGCCCCCATGGCTGAAAAAATTAACGACTCTTACATTTTAGTGGTCAAGACATAATTCAGGGAATTAATTAACAAAACTTACATTTTAGTGGTCAAGACATAATTCAGGGAATTAACGACACTTACATTC
>NW_013669770.1:81488-99156 GCF_000517525.1 Limulus polyphemus
TTCCAAGCATTGTTAGTCTCAAAGTGGGTTCTTCGTCATCGAATTACACGTCTGGTAAATGCGCAAAAGGATAAGCACAGTGAACGTAAACATGTGAGCCATTTCCCAGGACGCAGAGTAACGGTATTGCTGGTTTTTCAGAGAACTAGCTTAGTTTTACACTGCACTGTCACTATATATTCCTGCATGATCATTTAAGCATTGAGAATGCACCATTTGTGACTCCTTTATTAAAAAGTTTCCAGAGAGTCCTCATGCCTTTGGCAATTGTTACTGCTGGCAACCTGATGGGGAAAAGAAAAAAGTCTACCTACCTACCCATACCTCAGTGGGGTGAGTAGACAACATCAAACAAAAAATATTTTAAGTTTGGCCTTACCTACTTTTTTACCACACAGTGTTGAACCTCTATCTATGTGTTGCATTCATGGAAAGCATGGAAGGCTAAATAAGTTTCTACCAAACTAATGACAAAAAGTAACAAAAGTTATTAGAATCTTCAAAGTTTTCTTGGTTAAAAAAATAATGCCTGTACATCTTTTCATTTGAAACAACTTTATACAATATTAAGAGTTTGGTCTTCTTTGCTGCAGGCTACATTCAGGCTGGTACAGTGAATGTGACTATTGTATTCACAGTTATGAATATACATTTCCATGAAAATATGGGAAGAACGAACCAGGGAATTTTGCACTTCGAGTAGTTAGCCCCGTAGTAAAGTGGCGAGTAACAGTGCCAACTTGTTTCCACTTGAGGTTATCACTCATCAATGTACACTGTAAAAATGCATTAAAATCTTTAGTATTTAGCACATATTTCTGTTTATTTTACTCGTACTAAAAAAAAAAGTAGTTTTATGGTGCTTTTTTTACAGAGCTCCAAGTTGTTTCATGGTACTCCAAAAAAGGTTTTGTATAACTCATGTGTACTAGAAACAGGGGATAGAAAATATTAGTTGTTGTTTTGCAATTGCAAACATGATTTCATAAGTTTTCGGCTCTTGTTTCTGTATTTCAGATTCAGACCTAATAAAATTTATATCAGTGAAGAAAAGATGGCGGCTTGGTTCAGTCAGATTGACATCTGTGGAAGTAATAGCACCTCTCATCTGGAACAACCTGGGTATACTGATGGAAGATCAACGTCTTCTAGGATAGGTCCTCCTTTTGTCAAATCTATGATGTCTGTGGAACAGCTGAACTCAATGTAAGCTGTGTAAATCCATGTATACAATTATTCAGGGATGTAATAAGGCTTTTGTTGAAAAGGAACAAAACATCATAATGGTGACAGCTACCTAGATTATGCAACTTTGACAAAATGATAATACTTGATAATTGTAAGTAAACTAGCAGATGTATCCGAGCTTCGTAACATATCCTTTAGGTTGACTTCAAAGGATGGCATGCCTGTGTACCACTCACCCATTTAGATCTGAAAAAACTCAATCAGCAAAGGTACTCATGCTACTCCTGAAATTAAATATCACTTTTGTTTAGCATTGGTTTCATATAGTAAAAATATTAAATGATTTAAAAACTAGAACTGTTTGTTTGATTGCCTATCGTTTTAAATTCGATGTCTGGGGGATTCCACTTAAGTTTCTTTACCAGATTTTATTAAAATAGGTTCAACCATTTCCTCATAACTTGTGACATGAAGACTGCAGACAGACTGGCAACCATGCTTTATATATATATTATTATTTATTATTGTAGCATTTATCCCATTTGAATATGGGGTCTGTGTTACGGGTCTCCTGCTTCCATTTGTTCCGATCCATCGTGGCATCTTTTTCTTCAACACTCTACATTTCCCTAAACTTTCTAATAGTGTCAAATCATCTGTTTTTTTGGTTGTTTGCTCTCAGTTTCCTTTGATCAGACTAGGCTACCAATGTACTCCTGTGGTCTTCGTGTGATATGTCCATACCATCAGAGGTGACTACCTTGTATCCTTTCTGTTATCATGGTCACACCTACACTTTCTCAGATATATGTGGTGCAAATTTAGTCCTTCCTGGTAATTCCACACATTTACCATAACATTCTCATCTCTGTCATATGTAGCATTTACACATTTCTTCTGCATTGGCCAACATTTACTCCCATACGTTATGTGTTATATATATTTATAAGAACAAAATAATATGGTTAACCCTTTCTCAACGGGTAGGTCTAACTGTGGATATCACGGTCTTTTAGCAAGTTATTTTCAAAACTTAATTAAACTACTTTTGGTTTATGTTATACCAATTAGTATAGCATAAAATCGTAGCTAATGATCAATATTTTAATAGCGTATAAGTTTTAAGTTCTTAATTTTATAAGGCAATATTTCAAAAATTCTGAATTTCCCCTAGTGTGAGAAATATGACACATTTTCTCTAGGCATCTCCTCTTCTCTATTTTATTTACCATCCCTCCAATAAGTACAAAATTTCAAGTAAATTCTTCACCATAAAATTGCCATTGCTCAGACAAACCATTATTTTTATAGCCTTCAATCTTGTTTGATTATTGAGCCATCAAATAGAAAATCAGACTCCTCTTGACACACCCACCTATCACATCCCCTCTTTCACGATTTGTTAATAGTTCTCTCTTATACTTAATATTATATTATGTATAACCAATAGGAAGGCAAGGTTTTCATCTTTCAAATGACATTGATATTATATTACGTTGTTTTCGGAACAGAGAATTATCAATTTCTCAGTGCATTACTACCATTTGTATAAAAAAAAAAGTAGGGTTAAGTGTCATCAACAGTAAACAGCAAAAAAAAAAGAAGACCCTTGGAAAGTACTTTATTTCTTGTTTTTCATATTCATTATTATAAAAGTAACTAAAATGTAAAATTAAGGATCACTTTAGGTAAAATTATAATAATAATGTAATAAAAATGTTTTACGAGGCAAGTGAGCAGCTTAGAGTAGCTTGTTGGTAATGTAATTCAATAGCATAACATGAGCTTCACATTCCCTAAGTGATTTACAATTATAATGGCATGAATGGTAGTAGTTAGTGTTTCAAAGAGCAATAAAATAATAAAATTCAAGTGTTAGTAGAAGTACACTGTTACGAGTTTAAAGCTATTTAGGATAAACGAATGTAATTTCTTGTTACAATTTGAACTCCTTCAAGAAAGAAAAAAATTATAATTTAGATTTTTTTTTGGTAGTTACGAGGTCGGTCAAATTTACCCATCCCGTTTTGAGATAGGGTAGAGAAAATAACAGAAACTCTAAAGTTTTACTGAAGAACAAAAACGTTTGAAATGCATTTATGAGGTTTCAGGGATTACACAAAAGAAATTTGAGATTTTTTTTTGAAGAATAGTTTTTTTGATCTTAACATGAAAATCACTACACATTCAGACTAGTAATGAAACAGACTCAATATATTCACAAACAAATCTTCAGTAAAAATCTGATATTTTTTGTACAAAAGACTTGGAATCATTACCAAATTTTGTGAAGATACACAAATTGCATTAAAAGTTATAGTATAAATACTTAACATGTGCAAATGTGTATATATACGAACTTGGTATTTTATACCGAGCCCATTGTGATAGGGTTAATATGGAACAGAATTTGTGTCATATAAGAAACTTTATTGGCATCTCTGATTTTTTTAACCATTTTTTAATTGTATAATATCTCTTGTATATATAAAGAAATTTACTCCGAGTGTCAATAAAATTACTATTGAATAATACTTTAGTTTCAAAAAATAGACATTTAAATTTTTGTTAATTGTATCCATAAAAGAATCTGTATTTGAATATTTTATAATTCATAAAATTAAGACATGTTTAAAGTTTGTCACTTATAACTAAAATAATGCAATGAAAGATGCTGTCCTGAATCTGTCAGTTATTACATTAATATAATATGGAATGGTATTTAAGTCACGTAAGAAAAGTTGTTAGTTTCTCTGGCTTTCTTACAACTTTTTAATTGTACAATATCACTTTTCATGCATAACTAAATTATTGATTTTCTGATCAACCAATAGAGACAAAGAAATGCCCCTCATTCATTGTTTGTAACGATATTTCTGTTTCAAGGGAGCCTCAAGAAATATTTCTTTCTCTAGGTTAGCCGAGTCTCGCACAGAGGAACCCGTTAAAGAGAAAGGGGAACTTGTATTGGCTCCCGAGTTGAAAAAGATGGTGGAAAAAGATGCAGCATTTTTCCAGTCTTTGATGAGCATGTATGTTTGGTTGTAAAATCAAGCTTTTTGTTTTTCAATTTTAAGTAATTTTTAAATATAAACTATATTCTCGGTTTTTGAGCTACTGATTTTTTTTTTTTCCTGAAATACCTAGTTTTTATTTAAAGTTACAAAGTAAAAAAAAAAAAAGTCCTTGAATCTGTTGAATGCCATATTATCACTAAATTATTAAAAATGATTATTTATGTATTTTTTTTATTTACGTTTTGTTTTTTTGGATTACAGCCAGAAACCGTCATTAGCTTTAGTACCATGGCAACCTCCCAAACCTATCAGTATTCCTACAGAATTACTGCAGAGTAATTCCCAGTACTTCAACAGTACTTCAACTACTGTTGCTATGGCAACGGATAATGCGGCAGAGATAAACAATAATACAACTACTACTGACGATGAAGAGAGGTAGGGATTTTATTACTTTTTCTGTTAAGTGGGATGAAAGTTAAAATTGGACAGATGTACATGTGTAACTCAAGTTAGTTCTTCCTTTATCATACTGTGTAATAAAAAAAAGAATGCTTATAGGTATTTTCCCAAGCAAGGCCCATTTCTAACGTGTAGCCAATATAATGAACATGACTTAATTCGACACCAAATTATAAGTCATTTTAATACCCTACGAGTCCTCATATGATAGAATATTAATCTTTTGTGTTGAATATAATTATTTAGAAACTTGTCAAAGAAGGAAACCAGGTCTTGGTTATGGCTAAAATTTTCCGATAGTTATCTTTGAAAGAGCAATAATTAAAAATTACAATTGTTAGCGATTGTAATGTGCCGTGTTAAGTATGATTGATGTATGCTTTCTGATACTTTGGCCCAACAGTGTATCAAAAACTAAACAAGTATGGAATATTGAAGGCATATTTTATTTAATATATATTACACAGGGCTGTTCATACACAGATTGTGAAACATCCTTGTGAGGTATTAATTGAAGTTTTTAGATCGATAGTCAGCCATCTCTAGCTTGGTGTGAAGTCAGAGGGATAACATGTTATTTATCATTGAAGTTTTCAGATCGATAGTCAGCTTATGTTTCATGTCAGCCATCTCTAGCTTGGTGTGAAGTCAGAGGAATAACATGTTATTTTTCATTTCTTGACAGTAACACTTCGCTGCCGAATGAAACAGTACCTAAACCAGTAATTAACGAAGAGTTTGACTCCATGGAACTTTGACAAGGTTTCTCCGTAAAAGAAAAATTCTTCAAGACTCGCTAAACAGAAGTTTTTTTTCACCAATTGGACCATTAAAGTTGGAAAGCATTAATTTTTACCCTTCCATTTCATGATTAAATGATGACTTGTAAATATTTTATAGGCATGAGTGGAGTGTCTGCTTAACACTAACATTTAAAGCTATACTAAAAACAAATCATTAAAGATGTGTTTCACTTCAAATTTGTTGGAACAGTTGCAGTATTTATTTCACCTGAAATAATTGAATTCTAATACAGCATGCATTTTGTTTCATCGTTTTTGAGTATGTTTCTAATATCATTTGTTAACCATATAGAAATACGATCAGTTTAAGTGGGGGAATGGAAAGTGGTGAGAAGTGATAGTAAACAAGTTTGTAATACGAGGGTCGAAAACAAATTGTAGAGTTATGTGATTCACTTCAAACATCCTTGGATGGTGAGCACCATCTCTTAAGATATAATTAAGATTGCTTTCCTGCTGTGTTTGAAACTGTTAAATCAGATCCTCATTGGTGACAGAGTACATTCCCATCAGATTTCATATATATATTTATATTAAAAATATTCCTTTAAAACTTGCATTCTGAAATACATGGAAGTTACAAAACCTAAATCAGTCTTCGTTCATCCTGTAGTAGTATAGTATATTGACCATTGCTAACAACTGGTTAATATTATCATTAGAATTAAATATTACTAGTAGTAGTACGTGTGAGAAGACAAAATCTATCTCATTGAAACTGATGTTATTTCAATATTTTTTTTTGCCAGTTTTGTTATGAGAAACAAAGAAAAAAAAATGTTGTATTCTAAATTTTGAATCATTGTGTAATATGAACATTTGACATTTCTTTGTAACAGGTGTGTTTAAAAAAATACCTATTACAATTCATGCTATTTATGTGTTATGCTAGATGTTGTACTTTGAGTTCAGTTTGCCATTATGCATATTTGTTTTTTTGATAAATTGCATGTTTTTAGAATCTTATATTTATGTAGTAAGTGAGATATTTTAAGTTACACAATTTTTTTTAAAAACAATCATTATCAAAGTGTTTTTACTGATGTGATGGGTCATTAGTTACACTGTAATTTGGAGGAAGAGGTCAGTGTTAATAAAAATGAGTTTCCTTTAAAATAACCGTCCTTTTAAGAACTACACAAAACATTTCAAGAAGTAGTTTTAACAAGTGTAAACAAAAAAGGTAATTTCACACACCAAAACTGATCTCCACCGTACGCTGTATAATTAATCTGACGGCCTGAGTTTTGAGTGCTAATAATAGCTTGGCCTCATAAGATTAGTTTACGCAACGAGTCCATATTGAAGCCTCGGCCATGGGCAAATGTCTTAATTTTGTGTTCCATTCAAAATTGAAGATGTAATAGGAATTATGAGAAAATTGTGTAGGTTAACAAGTCTCTCACGTTATCGATATTATGTTTAACTGTTTTTATGAAATGTAAAAGTTTATACTGTGTGACATCCGGTTTTTTGCGCCTTTAATAATAATAATAGCAATGAACTAAAGTAAAAAAAAACAACATATAGACTTTTTATTTTGGGTTGTGTTAGGAAGGATTTGCAACCAAGAATCTTGGATATTATGAAGCCCCACAGTGGTATGTCTGTAGACTTACAACACTAGAAAACAGCTAGCCCTTTGTGCTTAACTACAAACAAACGAGGATATTATAAAATTAATGAAAGAGTATGAAATGTGCAAGTGTAGAATACTAATCAGTAGGCCTAATAGTTGTATCCAAATCACAACAGACCATGTAATCAACTCTTGTGAGCAGATTTTACATACAATATAAAACCTAAATTTTGTAACTTTAACAGTTATTATATTCTGTTTTATAATGATAACCTTTATTATCCTGGGAATAAATGTCCAACAGACGAGTCCAACACTGCCCTCTCTTTCCAGTAAGGATTTTTATTTGAATGTACTGACAGTTTGATGTAAAATGCAATGCTAATCTCAAGAAAAGGAATTCATGTACAACCAAAGCTTTGTGAAGAAAAGCTGAATAATTTGTTTTTAAAATACATCTATTTTTGTCTTCCTTTGAAGAACAACAAGATAGATATTTCAGGTTCTTTACATAAGTTTTAAGCATTTATTTACTATTGTAGTTTATTTAGCGGGTGGTGTGTGTTTGTTATGAATGTTTGAATGGTATTCTAAAATACAATCATACATATATAGTCTGGTGGAAGCTTGAATAAACTTAATTTTTAACAAAGGCTCAAGGTTTGATATTTGTTTACCAAGAAAGAAATCTGAATTGAACTCGCACTTGAACGTGAGGTTTAAAATATATTTTAAGCCCGATAGTAGCGATGCAATATCATTCAGGAAAAGGTCATAATTTAATGTTAACAAAAAAAATAATACTAAAACACAGGTTCAGGAAGAGTTATTAATTGTACAAATAAGTATATATATAGTAACAGCTCTTAATTATCAAAATTTTGAACCCAAATTTTTAAATTCCACACTGAACTTCCTGGTAGTATGCTAGCAAATATCATTTGAACGGGTACCAAAAATCTACCAGGATGGGTAATTCAGGTGGGTGCCCGAAAATTTCCAACCACTATCAACACAACAGTTTCTAACATGATGCCACACAGTTTAAGTTTACTTCGTGTGCGATGTTTTTATTTTTCTAGCAAAAGCATATCTAAAAGTTGTGAATGTTTGGATGGAAAAGTAAAAGAAAACAGTATATGATATAATTATAAATGAAAGATGAAAACAATGTTAACCCTGAAACTTTTTGCAACCATTATGTACACTATAACATAGGCCTGTAAAGTATTCTACATGAGGTACTGAAACAAATTCAAACAAACATCTCTCCATTTTTTAAGTTTTCACCAATTAATAATGAGCACCTATTTAGTGGTCATGAAATTAATATCATAGTTTCCAAGATTAGATACTATTAACTTACTGATATTGGTAATCTTTTAACGGTTGACCCTGGCTGACTGTCATTACACAATACATGCACTGTGCAGGCAATATTCGTACATGACGATGACACTTGGGTTGTATGTACAGATGTTATGGCGTCTACAGCCACATTCCATTATAACACAATCGGAGATTACGAGACCAGCTGAGTGCATCTGTACGATCAGAAAAGTTAGCACAATCGATGGGTAGAGCTTACCTCAAATATTTTAACGACAAAACTTTGATAATTCCCCATTAAGATTGTTGTGCGAGCTTCTCAATTAAATGTAGTGAAGTAAAACAATGAATCTATGGCAACGATCACATACCAATACCTCAAATTATGACAAGCTACAGTTGAAACTACTTATACAAAAAAGTAGAAACTTTTGGAAGTTCATATTTATATTGATACAATAATTTACACTATTTACTGTTACAAATCACACAGTTATCAGGTTTGAAAGTTTCCTGTAAGAGATAGGCCTCATTTCTGTCCTAGAATGTTGATTGTGCTAACCACGAACCAACTGCACATAGTGAATCAGCCAATAATCATTTAACAAATAAACATTTTAAAGGGACTATTCAAAATTTTCTGCTTCGTTGATTCTTTGTCTCCTACATTCATTACTGTCAATGGAAGAGGTAAAAGTTATTATGGTATAAGCAAATTTTGAGAGTATAATGAACAGTTGAATAACTTGAATTATAAGGTACTCAAGGATTTTTTGTACATTATTAAACTAAAAATCAATTACTTGCTAATCAATGTTTCTGGCCCGTCACTAGAATTTAATCTGAGTCTCTGTCACTATGACTGCTTCCACTTTCGTCTTCACTCTCTGTGTTGCGACTTTTTTTGCCTACTGTTTTCTCTTAAAAATAATAGTTTGTTTGCATCTCTGTTTACATTACTTTGACTTAAACTTTGTATAACTTTTTTTTTTTTAAAGAATCGGGTAACAGTCGTGATATAGATGTCTTTTTTTCTCAAAAACACATAGGGTCAAGAACTCAACCCAAAAACTGCTGGCTATTTGGGGAGTGAATACATACAAACTAAGCAGCAAATATATATAGTGTCTGTTTGATTTTCTGGTAATATTGTTTATCTTGCTTCTGTTTTGGACCCCAAATACTTAGCCCTATTTTCCATACTATGTAATTACTATAGAAAATGTAAATAAGTATTTTGAGAATATTTTGCACCAATGATATTATAAATCCATTTGCACATGTCGCACATCATTGCCAGTGACTTGAAATTACAGTAATGTCGGAGTCTATTTATCCAAAGAGCTATGAAACTTACATTTATATGTACACATTTATTTATTCACAGTAGTTTTATCTCCCAGTCTTTCATAACAGACAATACAACTCCTTGTAATTATCCAAAACTAAATATAATGTTACTAGACTTTAAACGTTTAATTACAAATCTTACCAGTTATTATAATATAAGTGTGAGAAATACTTTTATTTCCAAGAAGAATCAGTAAACAGATCTGAAGTGAGCCTGTCACTGCTCTAAACAACATTGTGTCACAGGAGCTCTAAGAAATTAATTTAATGCTTTGGGCTGGAATATCATTAATATAACTCGGAAACGTGCGACGTTTCTTAAAAATCAAAGCTGTCAAATTATAAGGAATGGATTATTTTTGTGATGTTCTTTAGTTTTACATTCTCAAATACTATAGGTACATATCAACGAGCACTTCTAAGTTTAAATATTACCACAAGGATGAACGGGATCTCAAGTACCGGTCTTGTATAGGTACTTCAATCATCTATCTTGTATTAACACCCTCTTATATTATTTTTCGAGAAACGTTTTATTCATTACAGTTTCTTTAATAGTGCTCATATACATACGTTACTTAATCAAATTTGTTTTTTAATGTAAGTCAACTTTTTTCAGGTTCATTTCTAGAAATTCCTAATAGTTCTGATATACTACTTTCAGCATCTTACAATGTGGGTGGTTTGAGACGTTCCCTAAGTGATTGTAAGAAAGTTCCTCCATTAATAATTTTGGTTGTGGCAACAATATATTCAACTGCAGCTGAAAGAAAGAAAAAAAAGTTAAACGTTTTTTTTTTTGACAAAGTGTAAAGTTGCAATAAGATCTTTATGTTTTATACCAAATTTTAAAATTTTCATACTTTACATTCTCTCAAGAGAAAAACAAAAATGGAAACCTATTGTGAATTAAAAAAAAAAAAGATCAGGGAAAAAGGAAGAAAAAGAAAAATTACAACTGATATACGCACCATCATCCTGTTGAGAGAGGAACCTCAAAGCTGATATCTCTGACAGAGTACAGCCTCCAAGAAAAAACACTAAAGTAACTTTTGGATCTTCCATGTTGGACTGGATGGATGAGCCAGATCCTCCTAACAGATGTAGACAGAATACTTGATTGGTCAGTTACTCCTAAAAGTTAGGCTAGGTGCGGCAAATAGATTTACCCATCAGTTGGTTAGCCACTTATTAAAACAAAAGCACTAATAGATGTAAAAAGGACATTTGTTTAGCCAATAACTTTTAGATTCCTAAAAAAAGAACATTTGATTATCCAAATGTACATAAACACCTGAAACTCTAAATGAACAAAAGTGCATAACAAGTACATGATTAGCTTCATATTCTAGATCGGGTTCATAGCCAAGAACCCTTAGTTGATTTGCATTGTGTACTGAGGATTAATTTCACTTTTTTAAGAATGATGTCCCATGCTGGTACTTCCTCCAGCATGAAACAGCTACCACGAATATGCCTGATGCCACAATTTTTATGTTACAAACTTTGTAAAACCTCCACACGAGTTCATTAGAAGTGCATCTTTTTTTTCAGCCTCATTTTCATGAAGAACATAAACTGATTTTGAGGTGCGAATGAAATTTTGTGAATTTTTTCAGCTTTAAATCCTTGTTTATAGCTCCAGGAGATATGTTTAGCTTCATTACAATGGCTTTTTTGGATCAAAGAGGTTCTCATTCAAAACCATACCCTTAACTTTATGGATAAAAGGGGTTGTTTTGGACTGGCTTAGGAGACAATCAGGGCCGGATTAAGGCCAACTGATGCCCTAAGCACAGCCCAACAATGGTTCCCCCCTCGACCCTTCCATTGTTTAACCGACAGGACATTAACACTCAATAAGTGCTGAATGTGAAATAATAGGTTAAAAATTCAGTTTTCTTCCAGGCCAGACCCCACAACTATATTAAATATAACCTGTTTTTTAATTTTATTTATTTAACACTAAATAGCAGTAAATAATATAAGCAAATTATTTACTTATAGCTAGGGCAATAGGAAAAAATGCTAATTTTCAACACTTTTTTATTCCTTTTTTAAAAAACTTGTAAGGGAAAAATACAAAAATTTATTGAAAATGATTCTTTCTTCAGAAATCGATGTTGGTGGTCAATTTTTTGTGGGGGTCCCCTTTTGTGGGACCCTAGTTCACCTGCACCATGGTAAATCTGGCACCGGAAAAAACTTTGTGGTGCCCTAAGCACGTGCTTATTTTGTTTAATGGTTAATCCAAGCCTGGAATCAAAAGGCTTCTTTCTTTGAAATGCGTACTTATGCCCAACCTCATTTAATATTATCATTAGATGAATATCCTTCCTTAGAAGGGGGCTGTGGCATAATACGTTCATCATAAGTCTATCTTTGTGGTATTGCACTATTGGGAATTTGCTTTGATTGAAATACACAGGTGTTAAGCTTGTCACCTATGGCATCATGGCTCACGTTTATGGTAATATAACAATGAATTAAGATATGCAAAACATTCTTAAAATGTGACTCTCTAAAAATATGTACAGATACAATGAAGAGTTGTCAAACCAAATACATTTTCAATCACAAGCTTGATCTGAAAGGCAATAAATAAAGAAATATAAATGGTATCCTAATACTCCTAAAATGCATGTGTCCAATAATTATTTGACTAATGAAAGTTATCCATTTAACTATGTATTAGGAAAGTTTTTTTTTTCCAATGAACTATAAACTACATGTAGTAACACACACAAGCCATTCCTTCCAGAAAGATTCTTACGTTTTGATTAAGGCGAAACTTTAATTTCTACACTGAATTTTCAATAGACTCGTACTACAACTTAGAGAAACAGCCTTTTTACTATAAAAATAGCAGTTTGCTGAAAAACAGTATATTACTTTTGACCAAGATTGAGGTTTTTTATAGAATGCTTACTTCTTTTTCTTAGTCCAACTGGAATCTGTTGAATTTCTTCTACAGTTGGCCCTGGCAACTGGCTTAAAACATCCGTGATTGCTCTCCATCCTGGTTGAGCCAGAAACTGGATTAAGCGTACACTGAGAGGTGCATAACCACTATGGACATAAGCAATATCGGTAGGATTCTACAGCAGAAAAGGAATGGAACATTTGACTGCAAAACTAGGTTTCCAATAAGACAATTATCTATATAAGCATCCTTAGAATTTAAAGTCTACCATGAAAGACCCAATCCTTTCTAAAACTACTGTTTATCAGCTGCTCTTGGGAATATTTGTCATCATGAGATATCCATCTCTCTCTCTTCACTTGTCTAATGACAGGTCCATTTGTGAATAAAGTGGACAGTTACATATTTATATGTTAAAGTACAAAGTAAGAAATTGTACCAAATGACAATACAGAGAAGCAGAAGGAGTATAAAATTCCAAAGGCATACATACTCTCCGTTTTGTGTCCTGTCCATAAGAATACAACTCAAGGGCTATATTCAACTGGAAAATAAAAGATGTAACACCACTGTGGACAAACATGGTCCTGTCCATATGAATGCAACTCAGACTATATTCAGCCGGAAAATAAAAGATGTAACACTACTGTGGACAAACATGGTCCTGTCCATAAGAATGCAACTCAAAGACTATATTCAACTGGAAAATAAAAGATGTAACACTACTGTGGACAAACATGGTCCTGTCCATAAGAATGCAACTCAAAGACTATATTCAACTGGAAAATAAAAGATGTAACACTACTGTGGACAAACATGGTCCTGTCCATAAGAATGCAACTCAAGGGCTATAATCAACCGGAAAATAAAAGATGTAACACTACTGTGGACAAACATGGTCCTGTCCATAAGAATGCAACTCAAAGACTATATTCAACTGGAAAATAAAAGATGTAACACTACTGTGGACAAACATGGTCCTGTCCATAATTACAGTACATAATTTACTGTAATTACAAAAAAAAAAGTGAATGAGGAAGTGATTATACAAAGTAAACAGAACTACAGCATCATAACTCGAAGTCAGTTGAGAAGTACCCTAAGGACATCATAACATCAACACTATTAAAAGCAATACAAACCCCTGTTAGTATGCAGCATTTTTGACATCATTGTTTGCAGCCCAAAATGAAGAGGATCTTCATATTTAATAACCCTTTCCAGACTGGAAGGGATTTTTTTTTTCCTTCTTACATTGGAAATACTTAAGTAAACTGCATGAAACTTACTACAAAGTTTCTAAGAGTTAGTTTCAGCTTTAATTATGTAAAATTTCCAAGCTTTTATTGGGAAACACTATCTGACAAAATATTAAAAATTCTTCCTTTTTTCTTACATTTTTTTTTTGTTATTAAGTAAGTGGTATTTTATACATCCAATCAGTTTCAACTTATGATTCTGGTGATGCTTTATTTTGCTGATTGAAGCAGTCACCGCTTCTGACTAAATCATAGAAGACATGGTAAAAACTGAAAGATTTATCAGTACCCTACGACCTCATCTTTCGAAATGGTAACATCACTATCTTTATCACACATGTATCGTGATTTTTGCCCTCAATATCCTTGGTTGAAATGAACTCGTAACTAATAAGTATAGTTAATACCAAGTTATTTTGTTTGTGTGTGTTGTTTGAATGTGATAAACTTAATCTTACTCACTAAAAAAGGATTCGTTCACATGAAAAGTTTGTTGTTGCTCATTAAGCTTAATTAATCTTATCTGATGTCACAGAAGAATATTCTGATAGCTTTCAAATACATATAATTTGACACAGAATTATCAGGTATGAAAAAGAGTGTCAGATGAAACTATAAAAAAAATCCCAGAACTGTGGTTTGTTCGTAAGTGTTGTAAATTTCACATCAGAATCCTTTGTTCACCCCTACAGGAGTTCAAGATAGCGAATATGTTAACACACCACTAATTATTGACACGTACACCTTATTTAATATATATTAGCACAGTTGAATTAGAGTCTTTTCTACCCAATCATTTCCATCCATGGCTCTAGCTATTAGTAATATTCAAATCACATGTTGTGACATCATAAAATGGTGGTACGAAGGGTTGTGGTAATAAACCCACTGACACGGAAAGAAAGTGAGTTGAGAAACAATACACGAATCATTATATTTTCCAGGGATGATAGTTTCTTTGCAAATATAAACCTATACTTTGAGATGGGAAGAAAAGTAACAACAAAGGATAAATGCATTGTTTACAGGTGAAAGTCCGATGAAGTGCATAGAAATTAAAGTTAGAATAGTTTGTCATTTTGAGATACACAAAATAAATGTTTTATAATACTAAAATATCACTTCTAAAACAGTTTTGAGTAGAATTAGAAATCCATTTTTTACTTAAAAATTTGATATGCAGGCGTGCACTCAACAACTTAAAGGTCATAATAAGGTTGTGGAAATCACTATAAACAGGCTTAGGCTTAACTTCAATTGAGAAGCTTTTACTGACTTTGTAATGGTTTCTGCTCCTGTTTGATTTCTTTATCTTATAAGTCCAAACATGCCAGGAAAGCTGTATATATATTTTTGTGATGGCATGACAAAGTTCAATTGACACTAATTATTTGTTCTTTGTCTTCCTATAATGATCTTAATTATCAATAAAACAACAAAAAATTATCGTGAAAAGAACAATATTTTACAAAAAGTTCCTAACATACCTGTTCATTCACATCATCTACCATTAACCTTAATGTTTTTCTGATGGATGAATAAGATTTAGTCCCTTGTATTCGTAGCAAACCAGCTTTTTCCAAGTTGTTAATTGTAAGAATATGCTGGTATCCATACGTCTGCAAAATAAAAATGCAAGTTTATCAATCAACATTTAACATAGAGAAAAAAAAGTTGCCAATAAGGTTATCAAGACATCACAAAAACTTTTCTGTTGTAAGCCTACTTTTATAATTAAATATAAACAGTTTTACTCTTTTCATGCTCAAAAGAAATCCTAGATTGGTTCATCAACTTTACCATAGCTTAAATCTTAGCAGTTAGGGGGTTTTAGTAGGCCTAACATATCAGTAAATGTAGCTTTGCTGTTCAATGGATTATATACTTTCAGCTTGAAAAAAATATATATTTTAGAAGATTTCACTGCCTGTCAAACACAATTTTTAAATAGGAAATGTGCTCTTTGAGAAAACAGCACATGTAAGAAAAGTACAGACTTATCTTAGCAGTTAGAGGTTTTAGTAGGCCTAACATATCAGTAACTGCAGCTTTGCTGTTCAATGGATTATATACTTTCAGCTTGAAAAAAAGATATATTTTAGAAGATTTCACTGCCTATCAAACATAATTTTTAAATATGAAATGTGCTCTCTGAGAAAATATCACATGTAAGAAAAGTACAGACTTATCTCTCAACATAACTGAACAATCACTTATTTAAATAATTACTACAATCTTCCTTAAATAAAAATTAATGAAACCAAAGTAATTGATAAGAAATGCTAATTTAGAGAAAATCGGTAAATCATTGACATTCCCAAATAATTCATGAAACTAAAATTTTTCCATAAAAAAAAAAGTCCACCATAGTTTGAGAAAAATAATATACAACCGAGAAACAAGTTGTTTTCAATCTCCTCAGTCAGCAATTATCTACAAGTGATACGACTTTGTCATTTCCAAGCAAGTTTCCAAAAAAGAAATAAAAATAGGACTAGAGGACCTAACTAGAAAGATTTCCATTCAAGTACATTTCAAATGTAATCTGACACCTGAAAAACAAAACATGCGACACCAATTATTGTCGATTTTCCATCATAAATTACTAGGAGTGCTTTTCCCTCACCTTCCAAACAATCATCTTACCTTAAAACTATTCCAGAGTTTTCTATGAAAGTCACATTGATCGTTGCGTGTGTTAATACCCAATTTAAAAGAAGAATTAAAAGCCTTACTATTGTTGTCATGGCTAGCTGTAAATAACTCAATATCATGAACATTTGATTCAGCTCACTTTGTGAAATTAGATAATGATTTAACGATCACAAACTAAAATCCTTTTCACTACACTTGAATAAATTTGACAAACATTAAAATGATCTATTAAATTCTTTATAAATTTAAAAACCTCGTACACCACAAATACATGGCCTACCAAGAATCCATAAACCCAATGTTCCTTTATATCCTATAGTTACTGCTTATAACTATAATCTCCGAAAATTCCTGGCTTGGATATTTCCCCTTTATATAACTAAAGCTGCTTCTTTTGTCACAAACTCCGAATCTTTTGCCACAAAACTAAAGATTCTGACACAGAACCACGTATGGTCGGCCTTCACATAAATAATATATGCACACAAGAACCTATCAAAGAAACAATTCACTCTACTTTAGAACGTTTTCAAAATGACTGCAGCCCCATTTCTTTGTTAGATGTTTCCATCAACGCTTTTTCGCTTCTTATAAAAATTCTCTATTTCACAATGTTCATTATAACCAGATCAATGATCTAAACAAAAGAAATCCTGTTTCATCTGCTTTAGATAATTTATTTATGATCAGTTTGTTTGTTATGAATTTTGCGCAAAGCTACACAAGGGCTATCTGCACTAGCCGTCCCTAATTTAGCAGTGTAAAACTAGTCATAACCACTCACCGCCAACTCTTGGGCTACTCTTTTACCAACGATTAGTGGGATTGACCGTCTCCATTATAATGCCCCCACAGCTGAAAGGGCGAACATGTTTAATGTGATGAGAATTCGAACCCGCGACCCACAGATTGCGAGTTGAGCACCATAACCACCTGGCAATGCCGGGCCATCGTGATCAGAATCGAAGAAATTATCATTTTACTTCATTCCATCCTCCAGTTTTCTGGATCTGTTATGTGGATGAAAGTTTTATGGAAATTTATTATATTGATAGTATTTTTCATATATGAATGTAATCCAACATCACGTTCACGGTAGAAAG
>NW_013669770.1:100093-101425 GCF_000517525.1 Limulus polyphemus
GTCCCTAATTTAGCAGTGTAAAACTAGTCATAACCACTCACCGCCAACTCTTGGGCTACTCTTTTACCAACGAATAGTGGGATTGACCGTCTCCATTATAATGCCCCCACAGCTGAAAGGGCGAACATGTTTAATGTGATGAGGATTTGAACTCGCGACCCACAGATTGCGAGTTGAGCACCATAACCACCTGTCAATGCCGGGCCATCGTGATCAGAATTGAAGAAATTATCATTTTACTTCATTCCATCCTCCAATTTTCTGGATCTGTTATGTGGATGAAAGTTTTATGGAAATTTATTATATTGATAGTATTTTTCATATATGAATGTAATCCACCCCAACATCACGTTCACGGTAGAAAGTGAAGTTATGGGGAAAAAGAAAATTTTTAATGTTTTGATACTAAAAAAAAAAGTAGATTTCATACCGATGTTTTTTTCATACACATAGGAGTTTATATTCACTGGAATTCTTTCCATCGTCCAATACACAAAACATAAAGCTAAAAATACGTGTTCCTCTCAATTGGCTTTTTCGATAAAGATAAATGTGTTCAAGCCACAATGTAATTGGCAAAATAAGTGTCCTCTCACAGTCAGAAATGAAACTTTATCATCCCTGCAAAATGAATGACAGTTTGAAGATACAACCAATGATTTAGAAAAACAGTCTTTTTATTGTGCTGTACCATATATCCATATGTTCTTACATGCCATCCAAGAAGCATGGTTGAAAACAAAGAATTTACCATGGATGAATGTAAAATTGTCTTTCCTACGAGCAAGAAAACTAGGTCATCAGAACCCTTGTATTAAACTACTTGTAAAGACTGTGAGCATTCTTAGAATCAGAGAAACCTGCTGACAAGATTAAAAGATCATTTAAAAGTCCTTTCCTCTGTACTTAAGTACATGGCTTACAATAATCACTCTGGTTTTTTTCAGATGTTAAAATCATTGACAGAGAAAATAATATAAACAGAAGAAAAATCAAAGAAACTATTTTATTGAAAAACAAATACCAAGCATCAACCAGTATTCAAGTGCAAAATTATGTTTGTTTTAATTTTTCCCTACTTATCAGTTGTGTTCGACTTGCTTTTATTTTGTTACTTAGTGATGTAGTATCGTACTGAAACAGTTTTGACTAGAGTTATTTAAACATTTGTTTAACAACAAGTAAAAGCTTGGAATGGTCTATTCTTTCATTGGGGGTGTGTCTTGAGCCATACTAGTTTTGGAGAATGTTTCGACAAATGTTTAAACAACTCTATTCAATTATGTACCAGCTGTCCAGTGTCGGCTAACAATACGAAGAATTAAATTGTGG